>NW_024426230.1:4612772-4847023 GCF_017311325.1 Ursus maritimus
TATGTTCACAATGAGTTTTAGTAAAGAGTTGTTTATGATAAAAAAAATAAGGACTGTTAATGCAATGCAAATTACATGGAAGGCTTGTGTTGATGGCATTTATTCAGTTAGGCAATGGTTAGCTAACTGCTGCTTTTACAAACAATTAAATCTCCATTCAGAAAGAATTAGTACAAGTTTGGCTGCCAAAGACTTTTTATTATGAGTATTCTGATTAATTGAAGGGACACTTATGATCTAGGAACACATTTTGAAATCACTTTTATAAATTAATTTTATAAATGCACACTGTATATTATATTGTGAATGGCTCAAATAATTCCTATCTCCTGAAAGTTCAGATTCACTATTATAGATTGTATTTTTTCATTATTTTGTGTTTTATAGCAGCTATCAAATGAGCTCAATTATTTTCTTTTACTGGATATTTGAAAAAAAAAACAACCTGTTGTCCCTTCAAGTAAAGTAAACATATGTAACAATAGCAATGTCAGTATCATTTACTATTTGTAAGTTTTTTTCTGGATTGAATGTTATTTAATAGTGTTCTAAAATCATGATTTCTGCTGTACGTCATCATCATCATAATCATTCATATTTATTAAGTGCATCTATTGTCTATATGTATCTATCTGTCTTCTATCTCTGTCTCTATATCTACATCTATCTGAAACCAGAGGATATATAATATCAAATGACAGAGAAAAGTGATGGAAAAGATCATCCCAAGGAAAGATTGGTTAATAGCACATTTATTGAGACCATTGTCAGCCTTAATAATACAGTTTCCCTCTGAGCCTTTGAGGTCTGTGAGTGTGTGAACACCCATTTTATCTTTCTGCATTCTCAGTTTCCCACTGGAATGGGAACCTTTCGGAAAAATCATAGCAATTTTTTTCCCTACAAAATAGCCTTACTCAAGAAACAGAATAAGCATTTAGAAAAATTTTTTAAATTTATGTTCTTAATTATGCTAAGTGAAATTAGTCATACAGAGAAAGAGAAATACCGTATGATCTCGCTTCTATGTGGAATCTACAAACCATAACAAATGAATAAACAAAACAAAACAGAAACAGACTCATAAATACAGGAAACAAACTGTTGGTTACCAGAGAGGGTAGTGGTTTGGAGGGTGGGCAAATAGGTGAGTGGAATTCAGAGGCACAAACTTCCAGTTACAAAACAAGTCATGGAAACGTAATATACAACATTGGATATATAGTTAATAATATTGTAATAACTTTGTATGGTGACAGATGGTAACTAGACTTATGGTAGGGATCATTTTGTAATATATAAAAATATTGGATCACCATGATGTATACCTGAAAGGAACAGAAAATTCTATGTTGATTATACTTCAGTAAAAAAGGGTGGGTGAGAGTATGGGATAAGAAAAACTGCACAGTGCATGAAACTGAATCAAAATTATTAATTAAAACAATGAGAGCAATGACCAATAGTCATGATAATGCTGAAAAATTAAACCAGTGAAGAAGATGAAAAACTGCAGAAAAATTCTCCTAAGCCAAAAAGAAAAGATGTGACATGGAGGATAGACCCAAAACATAAATGTTATGATATATATGTATATATTTAAAATTATATATGGTTTTAAAGTTCCAGATTGAAAAATAATAGCTGATGGAGATGTCATAATTAAATAAATAATTACAGTATACTATCCTAACTTGGAAAGACGTGGATCTTTGAATTGGAAAGACTTACTATATGTAAGTCAAAATTCACTTAAGAATATATTTACACATATGCTGGATCTTTGTTTTACGTTTAAAAATAAATTTAAAAGACTACAGGCATCCAGTTAGGAATATAAAATAGGTTCAGGCAAAAGGAAAAAGACAATCACACTGATTTCATATTTCTCATATAAAAGATTTGGATTAGCATCCAGAGATTTTCCTCAAATCTAAGAATTCTCTCTGTTTGAAGACAACAGAGGAGTATTCTCAGATTTCTTACATCCTCTTGCTAAGGAATGCATTCGCATAAAGGCATAAAAATCATGACTTGATGAAGGAATAAGTTGCTCCTACCGAGGGATTGAAGCCAATTAAATAAAGATCTGTCCTATAAATTAAGGCAGTTTTCAAAGAAAATTTCCCAGCCTGAAAAAAGACGATTCCATAAAAGTAATTACAAGATACTGACATTTCACTTTTCTTTTTTAAACATGGGAAAAGAACGGTAGTCAATGGGAAAAGTTTATGAGGATTGGCTTACTAAATATTAGGTGCTATGCTTGGCAGGTTAATAATTTTTTTTATCACTGATAACCAGACAAAATAATATAATGTGAACTAAATACACGCATAATAGATTAAAATAAAAATGTCTTTCAAATCACTATGAAGAAAAGTAATTAGAACACACATTGAGAAGCTTATAAAATAGAAGTAATGGATAATTCTAATTTTACAGACAAAATTTTATACATACGTAAATATAAATTATTCATACACATTTATTAACTTATTCCATTGAAAGATAATTATCTTTAGGTGTTGGTTGGCAGATTATTATAGATTTTTATTTGCTTTTATTTTACACATTTTGACAATAATTATCAATTATATCATCATACAAAACAATAATAATTTTTTATTAGTCATAAAATTCAAATGAATTCAAATTATACACATACAATGATACAAATTAATACTTCTAGAGAATTTTAGATACTGGAGTATTTTCAGTGACAGATGAGATAAATTAAACTTGATTTTTTTTAATTTAAGTCAATTACCTTTATTTTTATATTTTTTAAAGATTTTATTTATTCAAGAGAGTGAGTGCAGAGGGGGAGAGAGAGAAAGAGAGAGAGAGAGCACACAAGCCCGGGAAGAGGCAGAGTGAAGGAGAAGCAGACTCCCCCCTGAGCAGGGCACCAGATGTGGGGGCTCCATCCCTGGACCCTGGGATCATGACCTGAGCAGAAGGCAGATGCTTAACTGACTGGGCCACCCAGATGCCCCAAGTCAGTTACCTTTATAATATAGAATGAGAGTAACATTTATTCAAGAAAGAGAGGTTTAGTTGTGTATTTATGATGTATTCAACTTAATACACAATAGAAATGGAAAGTAGTTCAGATAACATAGGAATTGAGAGAAATAGTCAAGGTGAGCCTTAAAGTTGTACTGTAATGTAAATGCATGCATTCAGCATTATCCTAAAGAGGCAAAGACCTCAATATGTGAAGTCATATTGAAAAAAATGTTTTTAACTCCAGTGGAGCTGCCATACACTGTTTCTGATATATATATTTTTAATAAGTAGATTATCTTACTTTTTTTTTTTTCAACCTGCCCCTTTGAAAGACAATGTGCTACTCTTCTTTTTGGCCATTCATCCTCTAGACCTTCTTTCTCTATCCCCATTCTCCCTCCTTTATCTTCTTCCCTTAATCTCCACACACACGCTCTCCCCCACCTCACCTTTTCTCCCCTCTGACCTTCCCTTTCCTCTTTATATCTTTGTGATATTTACTGTGCATCATTTAGGGTCTAGAAAAGGAAATGTCATGTTTTTAAATAATCATAATATGAACTGGTAAATAGAAAGTCACAAAAGAAAAGCATATATAATGCAATTTTTATTCAGGAAAAAAAAGCATTTCCCTTTAGCTTGGTGGTGGGGAAAAGATCAGTAAAATTTGATGGATGGAGGTTCTCTAAGTTGAGCCTTAAAGTACAGGTAGAATTTGGCCATGTGGGCATGTCAGGGCAAAGGAGCTTTCTGAGCAAAGGCACAGACATAGGAATGATTGAGTAGTTGGAGTAGTTCAGTGTGTTTAGTTTACTATTAAATAGAAGAATAGGAAGTGAAGATGCAAGGTCAGAATCAGAAAATGAAGAATTTTAAATGCTACACTGAGTATTTGCAGTTTATTCATTAAGTAAGGGGAATTAAATTTTTTTGAGAAGACCATTTCCATGGCTCATGAAGATTAACGTGGCAGTGAGGTATAGGATGGTTTGAAAGTGGCTGCTGTAATACCTCTTGCTAGATTAACAAGGTCATCTTTTCCATTTAATGACTGTTGTATGTTGGGTTTCCTGAGAAGGGATTTGGAGATTGAGCACACAAAGATCTGTTAAGGCATGCTCTTGGGAACAATACCTGTGGAAGGAAAGGGAAAGAAGCACAATTGATTATAGAGAGAAATCTCCCAAAAAAGATCTCAGATAACTTCAAGTGACAGTATGGCTCATCTGAATTGGGCTACTCATGGAGTGTGGGCTGCCTTAGAAAGGGGCAACGGGCTCAGGCAAGATGACTCTTCCATGGAGGTAATTCCTAAAAAACCTTGACAACTGAGTTCTGACAACAGTAGTCCCCATAGCTGAAGAAATAATTCCTTCAGTTCTGTCAGGAAACCTGGACAATACATCACAACCTCTACTACAATTGACTTGTTTATATCTTAATGTCTTAGGTGTGTCCCAATAGAACCTTGAATATCCTCTCTCAGAACACATCATATTCAACATTTATTATAGGCTTACTTATTTATCTTTGCAACTGAAAGGTAATCTTTGTGTGGGCAAGAATTGTGTTCTATGGTTCTTTTATTCATACCATCTACGATAGTAAGAAATAGTGTTTAAGAAATAATTTTTGAATGAAAAAATAAAAAAAAATTACTGCTTTAATAAAATCATGCCTTCTCTAGGGGTGCCTGGGTGGCTCAGTCAGTTAGGCGTCCAACTCTTGATTTCAGCTCAGCTCATGATCTCAGGGTCGTGAGATGGAGCTGCGCGTCAGGCTCTCTGCTCAGCCCAGAATCTGCTTGAGATTCTTTCTCTGCCTCTTCCCCTGCTCACTCATTCTCTCTCTCTCAAATAAAAATAAATAAAATCTTTTTAAAAACGTAAAAAATAAAATCATGCCATCTGCAAATTTAGCATGACAGATTAAGTGTTCTGAAAATACAAAAACAATTCAGTGATGCTTTAATATCTCAAATCAGCCATGTCTCAAATCAAATACAGGGGAAATATTCCCTCTCAAGATGAATGATAGATTCCAGCCCTCCATTGTTTGGAGTCTGCATTCGTTTTAGGCATCTGATACAAACTGATATTTTTTCATTCTAAAGCCAATAAATACTTTAGTTCCTTTATGAATTAGGGTCTTCTGGCTTGTTAAATAAAAATAATTATTTCTCCATTTTTAATCTTTTTAGGGTAAGTTTTGGTTTAGGCAGACTACCTTGAAATGTACTCTAGTATCCACCATGCATTTCCTAATCTCTGAATTGGCAGTCATTTGTAAAGTTGTTAGCCATTGTTGCTAATACCTATGTGCTTTCGTTTTAAGATATTGCTAAATATTCAAGCTTAATGATTGAATCAGTGAAGTGCAAAAAGAGTCCTGTGCTGGAAATTATTTGAAGACACAAATGAAGGGAAGATATGATTCCTGTATCTTAAATCTACAGTATTCTTTTGTTATTATTTTTTATTTTTATTTATTTATTTATTTTTTATTATTTATTTGACAGAGAGAGACAGCCAGGGAGAGAGGGAACACAAGCAGGGGGAATGGGAGAGGAAGAAGCAGGCTCCCAGGGGAGGAGCCTGATGTGGGGCTCGATCCCAGAACGCCAGGATCATGCCCTGAGCCGAAGGCAGACGCTTAATGACTGCGCCACCCAGGTGCCCCTAAATCTACAGTATTCTTGATAGATAACACAAGTTTAATCTACTCAGGAATAACCACAAAGCAATGTACAATGAGTACTGAGAAATGCTGAATAATTAAGGGGGAGGGAAGCAAGAAAAGGAGTAATCAAAGTGACAGTAGTTTATGGAGAAAAGATGTGGTATTTTAAAAAGGGCTTCAAAATTCTTTAACTCTTCTTGCAAAGAAAGGTGGAGTTGATATCTTCTCGCTTTGAGCATGGACGGGTTTGTGACTACTTTGATGCAAGAGAGTATAGCTAAAGTGACAGGTACGTGACTTCTGAGGCTATGTCAGAAAAGATCATGTAGCTTCTACACTGTTCTCTTGAAACACTAGCTCCATGGAGATTCGATTTCAGGAGAGTCTCTATCAAAACCCAGCCACCATGCTATGAGGAGTCGAAACCACATGGAGAGGCCATGTTTTAATACTCTGGTCAGTAGTCCCAATTGAGCCACACTTATAGATGAAGAAGACATATTGGAAGTGACACCTCCACATACATGTTACAGCCCCCATCATTTGAGTCTTTCTAGTCCAATCCCCAGACATCATGAAGCAAAAAGAGTCAATTTTATTGTACCTTTCTAGATATCTAACCTAATGATTTTATAAGTATAAGTAAATGGGGTGGTTTTACGCCACTAAGTTTGGATTGACTTGTTAAACAGTGAATATAAGGGTAACAGAAAGCTTTATGAAGAAATGTATTTAAAAAAATATATTCTTATTGTGTTCTCAAACAATAAGTTGCTTTATTCTGGAAATATCATCCATTTTTAATTTCTGTTGTTCCGTGAAGTAGGTGATTGAGATGGGGTGAGTTACTGAGGCACAATTTCCTCATACTAGTAGACAACAAAAGTGGCACTTATAATTAATCATAAATTTAATGACCTAATTTGAGATCTTCCTTTGTGTCAGGTATTGTGCCAGCTGCCTTATATGAATTATTAATTTATTTTTTAAATATCCATCTTATTCCTCTAAAGTATGAACTATCATTATGTTTTACATATGAATATAATGAGGTTTAGATACTACATAAATAATGGCCCAAGGACATTCATACTTTCCATTCAAAAAGAGCTGGGAAGTGATTTAGGCTGGGTTAACACCAAAATCCGAAGTCTTAACTGCATTGATATAGGGCCTTTATTCTTGAGATAAAGTAGAAAAATATACAAAAGGAAGATAGTATAAAATGGCTTCTGGTAATTCTTCCCGTATATGGAAAATAATGAATGCACCATAATATCTTAGTAACTTTCCATACTTTAATGCAAAATTTGGTGCAGAAAACTCTGGCTTGGACTGTCTTCCACAATATTTAGTAAGAGAAGGATCTTGAATTACTATAAATGCTGCATAAATTCAAGAGGATGATCTAAAAAGAATTCAACCAAGCATTGGCCCTTGAAGATAAAGATTTCTCATAAAGTAAAATGAATTATTGTCCTTGCCCATTGCACTAAAACTCTAATATGACAGTAACTAGAAAGCTGAAAAAAATCATTTCAAGTAGGCCCTGTTTTGTGGCTCTGGCCCCACAGATTGATATTATATGCAGGTTTAGCACTCGGCAGCTGCCAAAAGCCATCAGTGCAATAGCCCATTCAGAGGAACACAAAATTTGAAAAGACGACAGCCAGCAAGGACATGCTGTAAAAGGCAAAGTACAGATATGAGAAAGATCTGCTGGCCCATTGACCCAATCTGGACATTTACAATATCTAAAAAGAGAGGAGAAGACAGAGGAAAGACTAATATCAACTGTAAACATGTGAAAGAGATCATCTGCTCATTAACTCTTATGTCTCTCCAAGGGAACTTAGAGTTGAAGAGAATTAGTTGCAATTGTATCATTTAAAGTAAGAAATCCCATTTGGCGTGGAGATGATGAGATTCTAGGAACTAGATATATATGAGAAGTGATGAGATCCCATGACAATTTGAATATAGCCCTCTTTTAGAGATGGCTTGAGCATAGGAGGGAAGGAGTAGATGATTGAGATGATCACTGGGATTAATTTTAACACCTTTGTCTTGTGTTGAGATGTTATAAAGTTAGGGTGTTTACTTCAAGAATTATGAAGTACTAGTATGAAGAGGACACTATAATCTTAACTTGGAATCTAATAGGGCTTTTACAATGTGAATCTTTACAGCGTTGTTGTGTGGATTTATGTCTCTTAATTCTCCAGATAGCTCTATATGTATCTCTAGAAAAGATCTACTTTTTTAAATGGAATTACCAGGAGGTAAACATTAATTTAGATGCAAAATTTTGAAAGTAATGGAAAATTGAATCCATAATTATTCACACTTTCATTTCTATAATTCAGAAGGAATATCCCCTGATGTCGGTTTTATTTAACAAGATGTCAGTGATAACTTTGAGAAGAGATAATTCAAACCAACTGAAGTTCTAGATAATAAAGGACTTAGGGTGTAACTGAGCAGAGTGCCAGTGCACTGACCAGAGCCACATGATGTTGGAACATGGACCACTTTCTGTGATGGGTCTGATGTTCACAATATGGCATACTGGTAGTAGACTAAAGTGGCATTCAGGAAGGAACTGTGGAGCCTAAGATATGGCTTGGATCCCACTGTGCTCTGCAGGCTTCAGTAAACGTTGACAAAGCATGCTGTCTGCTTTCAGCATGCACATTCAGATGTGCTTAAAGATCTAAGTAGTGTGAGCTCTGGAGTGACTCTGTGGCAAGGTGGAGTGGGAATTACAGATATCCTTTTAGTGACTTCTTGTTTGGAATTATTTTATGGCATCTGTCTGCTTACTGCCAATAAATGCAAATTCAGCTTAGAAGGCCAATAAGGCATCCAAATATTTGAATCAATACAGCATATTATTGAATAATTACAGTACTTTTCAAAGAAGGTGAACCGTGTAGTTGTTGGGTGGTAAATAATGAATGATACTAACTTTTAACAATATACAATATTTGTGGGGTAGTGGCAGGTTATTATAATAAGGGAAGCCTCAGCAGAAATATTAAGCTCAACACATTGATTTTTATTGCTACTCTAGATCAAGACAAGAGCAAAAATCCGATAACAGAGCAATGCATTGTAAGACTGAGATTATAAAAAATATGCTTATGTGGCTATTAGTAAAGACCCTTGTAAGCATTTGACCACAGGTGGAACTGATTTGCCCCCAGAGCTTTCTTCTTTTTAGTTTACAATAAGCAAAACAAAGATGTGCTTGCCCAGTGTCTGACAACTCTGTGAAGTGATAAACGGAATGATTTAGAGGCTTCTCACCAGTGACATTTTTTTTTTCTTGCCTTTGTTAATACTACAGATAATTGGAATGTTAACTCCTATTTCACTGAATTTAGTATAACTTACTATGCATCATATTTTAGTTGACTTTAGCATTCAAGAAAGCTATGTTGTCCTATTGAACAGGGAAACCATTTTTAACACTCTTATAGATTTCCTTTGGAAAGAGTTGCGTTTACAGGGAATTCACTTCAAGTAGTCACTTCAGTCACCCCCTTGTTTGCAGTCAGTGTGCTTTGAAAACAAGGCTTAATAACATTTCCTTAAAAAATTTAAGAGTTCATGATTTACCTTAGTAATCTTTTCTTCTGTGTTAAAATTCTGACAGGCAAGATACTTTTTCTGAAAACCTTTGCCTGCAGTTTCAGTCCTTTTCTCTTTCTTTCTCTCTTTCACTCTTTCTTTCTCTTTCTTTCTTTCTTTCTTTCTTTCTTTCTTTCTTTCTTTCTTTTTTTCATCTTTAGAAATAGAGAAAAATTTGTCCACCACAATTTATACAAAATCTTATACTCTACTTAAAAAGAAAATATATTTTGGAGGCTAAAGAAGCTGAGTTAGAGCTCTATGTCATAATTAAAACTATTTCTCAACCTGTATACACTCCTGCTTTCCATATATTCATTTTCATGCTTGTATTGCAAGACTCTTGACAAAACACAACCACTTAAAAGATTAATCACTACTGAAGAATGTATTTAGACAACATTTTATTTTGATTTTATTTATTTGTATGTGTACCCACATTTATTTCCTTAAGTGAAAATTACTTCAAAATCTCAGTCTTGAAGACAACTATATGCTGGCTAGGATTATATTTCAGAAATTCTGATATGACAGGGCTAGAGGATTCTCAGCTTATACTTTGGGAATGTCCACACACTCAGCAACTACACAGTTAAGATCCTTCTCACTGTGTGTCTTCATTTATGCCATTCTTGCTTGCAATGTTCTCACCCTTTTCTTTTTGCCTACACAAATCCCACCAGGCCAATGGGCTAGTATCTATCTAGTTCATTCCCTCCTACAGTCCTTTTCTAATTAGCAAAGTATCCATTAACTTTCTCCTCCCCTAAAATTCTGCCAGTAAACCTTTAATTATGCAAGGTGTTTTGTTGTTCTCTTAGGGTATTTATTGCATATGCATTTACAAATAAACTCTTAAAGTCTTTGAGAGTTAAGACTATGTCTTAAACTTCTCTTGTATATTCACAGCAATCAGCATAATGTTAAGCACCTTATAATAGGTGGTTATGAACACTTGATGGAATCACACAATCAGTTGCTATCCTGAGTCTCACAGTTGATTTTTGCAGTTAAATAGTGTGAGACAGAGTGAGCGTCACTTGGAGTTTCAGAAACTCCTTGTCAGAATTCAGACCAGGTTGTAGTTGGAATTTGGAGGAAAAATTCTATCAGCCTCAACTTGTAGCTCTCTACTTTTAGCAAGCAAACAGACAAACATAAGCAAAAGATACTACCCTTTCAGGCTTTCATACTCAAATACTTTTTTTTTTTTTTAAGATTTTATTTATTTATTTGACAGAGAGAGGGACAGCCAGCAAGAGAGGGAGCACAAGCAGGGGGAGTGGGAGAGGAAGAAGCAGGCTCCCAGCAGAGCAGGGAGCCCGATGCGGGGCTCGATCCTAGAACCCTGGGATCAGGCCCTGAGCCGAAGGCAGACATGTAACAACTGAGCCACCCAGGCGCCCCTCATACCCAAATTCTGACTACAAAATGTTAGCAAACCAAACTTGCTAAACAATTTTATAGAAAGATGTTAAGATTTTTATCATTACATTAGCATCTGCAGTCTTTAGGAATTATAATTTCTTTGACACAATAATACTCTTACCCTCCAAATTTTTCTTTTGCTCCTTATATTTGGGAGATCCTAAAGAACCATATTACTACTTAAAAATCCTGGTGCCTGCAGAGTCCGTGTAAGATCATTTTTTTCATTCAGTTTTTATGATTGCCGGTAATTTGAATCTGAGCAAAGCTGAAGTACTGAGTAAAGGCTGTCCTGCTTCACTTCACAAACACTAGATAGAAATTTTTGATACTTCATGTTTTGATGACTGAATGCAAACTTCAAGGGCAAGGCTCTCAGGTTTCACACTGCTCTCTCTCCAGTGCTTAAACGGTTCTCAGAAACAACACAAACATTTATTTCATGAATATGTTTATCTGTATTTCTTTGCGATTTCAATTATGTTCTGACTTTGTTAAAGAAAAACAGAGCCAATGAATCTTGGGAAGAAATGACCACCTCTTCCCTCCGGCTTTCAATTGATCTCAGCAACATTTCTTACTTCAATTCTCTGCCCATCTTGGGTATTGCCTTTGAACAACTAACACTTTTTTAAATAATGTACTTTTGAGGTTATTTTGAATCTTACACCAACTTAATTTTACATTTTATATTGAAAATAAACTCGTGGTTTTGAGTTACCTGCATTGTAGTGTATAATCTTCCACCAATATTATCTTCCTTTTTAACATGTGTGCTATGGGCTGATGCCATTAAAGGCCAGCACACTGCCTACTGAAAGCCAACATATTCCAAATGTTGTACAGTAATGAGACCTTGGCAATTAACAAATACCTTCATTTCTCTTGGTAGAACTTGATAGATCTTAGCAACTGCCTTTTAACTTGCTCCTCTTCAGAATTAATGACTTTGCTTTTGAAAGGCAGTATATATTTTTTTCCTCTACTTTAAACTCTTATTTGAATAAGAAATGCATCACACCCAAAAGGATAATTGCATAATGTCAGTGCAGGAATATCAATACTCTCAATATTCTCTATTACCCACTGTGCCAAAGACATGTCAAATAAAAAATGTACTCTAAATAAAAAGAGTACACATACTGTGCAACTGTAGTTTCAGCACACATTTTTTAGAACTCCTCTTACAACTACATTTCTCTGTCTAAACTCTTCCTATTTATAATTTCTGGAGTTTCCACTGGGAGGTGTATATAGAGATTGTACAGTTATTGATTTGTAATAATAATAATAAAACCAATAATAATAATAATAATAATAAAATATTTACCATGTACTAAATGTTAAAAAAAACAGGTAGCATATATGATCACATTTAATTCTTACAGTGACTTTAGAGATAGGTATTATTTTCCCATTTTTAACTGTGTAAACAGAGGTTTAGAAAGGTAAAGTAACTTGCCTTAGGTCATAGAATTACTGTGTCATAACTAATGGCTAGAATTGGAAACCAGTCTGTTTTACAGTAATCTGTGCATCTTGTTCAGCAATACCATATTGCCCCTCTCTGCTCTGGGCAGTTATTTTACACATCACTAACAAGGAGATGCAAAAAAAAAAAAAAAAAATATATATATATATATATATTACTTGATTGAAGAAGGAAATTAAATAGACAATATCGTTAAGAGAGAAGAGACTTTCATATTTTTATCTCTTAAAAAAATTATCCATCTTACAATAAAAGGGGTTTGAATAGAATAGATTTAAGAGATTTTAGAGATTGGAAAACATTATAGTCATTCAGTCATTCAATCAATAGTCAGTTTGAGTGCCTACTACGTGCCTCCATTGAAATAAGGCACTAGATATAGAGTCATGTATGCTCGAAGCAGAGGTTTCTTCAACAAAAATTATGCAGAAGTCATATAGGGTGACACATCAAAGATTTAATTATAGGGACTTTGATGGAAATACTCTCTTAAAGCTCTCAATTCAATTTTATGCAACATTATGGAATTCTGTATTGCTAATGAGAGAGAACACATTGACCATGTCATGTATTGTCACTGAACTTACTGTTCTTGCAGTGTAATATCAATATATAATTTGTTGTAGTTTGTAATTTGTATTTATTTGTATGTTTTTAAATTTTATGGTCAATCTTCATATTCAAATATTATGCTAATCCACTTATTAATTCTAATAATTTGACTATAGATCATTTTGAATTTTAAAGTAAACAACTGTGTTGTCTAATGTCACAAGAATTTTAAGTCCTACATTCAAATTCTTCTTTTATTCTTGTATTTCTGCAGGATATTCAGTACTATGTTCAATAAAAGGGATAAGAATAGACCTTGTTGTCTCATTCCCAATCTCAGAAGTATAACTTTTAACATTTCACTATTAACTAAAATGTTTGCTTTGGGATATCTGTAGATACCACTTACAAGATCAACAAGGAAGTTCCCCTCTATTCCTATTTCGCTCAATTTTAATTGATGAAACATTTTTTATTTTATCCTTTTTTTTTTTTGCATTTATTGTATTGATCGCATCTTTGTTCTCTATTTTATTAATGTGGATGGCCAGCAACTGGTTTTACCTACTTGGAACATACTGGACTTTTTGTGGTTTAATTTCCTGTTTATTTTGTGGGATTCAATTTGCTAACATTCAATTCACTTTTTAAAAATTCTTTAATTGAAATATATTTGACAGGTAACATTGTGTAAATTTAAGGTGTACAACATGTTGATTTGATACATTTATATGGTTATAATTTCCATTGTAGTGATAATTAGCACCTCTATCACTACGTAATTATCATTTCTTTTTAGTTGTTGGAATAATTAAGATCCAGTTTCTTAGAAAGTTCAGTGATTATAATATTGTAGTCTATATTCATTGTACTGTGCATTAAAACTGTAGCTTATTTACTACTCATTGCAAGTTTGTACCCTTCAACATTTCTCCTATCACCCCACCTCCCAAGCTCTGGTAACTACCATTTTATTCTGTTTTTACAAGTTTGGCTTTTTTAGATTCCACATACAAGTTTTACCACACAGTATTTGTTTGACTTATCTCACTTACCATAATAATAATAATAATGTCTTCAAGGTCAATATATGTTGTTGCAAATGGAAGGATGTCCTTGCTCATGGCTGAATAATAATGAATATCACATCTTCCTTATTTATTCATCCATTGACAGACATTTAGGCTATTGTTTCCCTGTCTTGGTTGTTGTGAATAATACTGCAATAAACATGGCAGTGCAGATATCTCTTTAATATTCTGTTTTTATTTACTTTGGGTATATACCTAGAAGTGGAGTTGCTGGTTCATGTGGTAGTTCTATTTTTAATTTTTTAGGAATCACCATGTTGTTTGCCACAGTGGCTGAATCAATTTACATTCCCACCAACAGTGTACAAGGGTTCCTTTTCTCTACATCCTTGCCAATGCTTGGCTGGCATGCAAACTTTTAAGTGTAAGATGAGTAAGGTCTGAGGATATAATGCAAAACATGGTGACTATAGCTGGTAACATTGTATTATATAATTGAAATTTGCTGAGAGTATAACTTAAATAAATTTTCTTGCCAATAAAAGGTATATGAGGTTTTGTGTTATGTGTTAATTACATGGTAGGACTTGTTTCGTAATGTATACAAATATCAAATCACTATAAGGTATACTTTAAATATCTTACAACTTTATTTGTCAACTATACATTAACGCTGGGGGGAAAAACTTCAATAAGTTATTATATCAGCAAATTAGATCAGAAAACACAATTAGTGAACAATAGAAGACAGAACAATAAAAAATACCTATCTTAATTGAAAACAGAGAAAATATAATGGGAAATAAAGGAAAGGAATGTAAGACACATGTGAGATTTCCATTGTCCAACACAATAGTAATTAGAATCCCAGAGCTAGAGGCAACAGAGAGAGGTGTGAAACAATATTTGAGAGTATATGAAATTTGCAAAGCTGATAAAACCTGGCCTTTAACAGAAATAATGAAATTTAGGGGCATTTGGGTGGCTCAGTCAGTTAAGCATTAGACTCCTGGTTTTGGCTCAGGTCATGATCTCAGGGTCATGAGATCGAGCACCACATCTGGCTCTGGCTCCATGCTGGGCATGGAACCTGCTTAGGATTCTCTCTCACCCTCTTCCTCTGCCCTTCCCTCCTCCCCCTATTAAAAATGAAATTTAGAAGAAAATAGGAAGATATCTAACCTATGGGAATTTATATTTGTATACCCTATGCTGCTGTCCTTTAAAAATGAATGTAAAGTTATATTCAACAACAAAAAAGGAAAAAATGAGAATTTATCATCAAAAAACATGAACTTTAAAATAATTAAGGATTTAGGTAAAAAGAAAATAATAGGTGGAAACACTGAAATTCAGGTAACAATGAAGAGCAATGGAAAGATTAAATACACGGCTAAATCATAATGAATATTTATTAACAATAATTGTTTTGGAATTTAAAATATATATCAAATTAATACAAAAGTCAAAGAGGATTAAATAACTTAAAGGGTCCTAAAATTCCAGGATTATTTGGGAAGTGGTAAAACAGATAGTACTGCACTGGGGCGTCTGGATGGCTCATTCAGTTAAGCATCTGAGTCTTGATTTCAGCTCAGGTCATGATTTTCGGGTTGTAAGATTGAGCCCTGCATTGGGCTCGGCACTGGGTATGGAGCCTGCTTAAGATTCTCTTTCCCTCTGTCCCTCCCCCCTCTAAAAAATAGTACTTCACTATAATATATCAAGGATGCATAAAATATATAGGGTAATCATTAAAAGAAAAACACATAGTTTGGAAATAGTTGATAAAGGAAAAACATTTCATAATCAAAAACATTTGACTACTCTAGGTGAAGGACATAGGAAAGAAAAGAATATAAAATGGGACGAAGTATATAAAGCATATTTTTGACATTTTATACATATAGACATATAAACGTAAAATCTTATGTGTATGTGTGTGTGTATAAAATGTTACAATATATGTACATATATGTGTGTGTACGCATATGCTTGCTTATATATGCATATTATATTAGTATTTATATATTTGTGTCTAAAGCTTTTAACCTCTTTCTTTCTTTCTTTCTTCCTTTCTTTCTTTCTTTTTTTAGAGAGAGAGTGGTAGCAGTCTTGGGGAGGTGCAGAGGGAGAGAATTTAAGCAGACTTCCGGCTGAACAGGGAGCCTGACACAGGGCTAGATCCCACAACCCTGAGATCATGACCCTAACTGAAATTGCATCAGATGCCCAACCCACGGAATCACACAGGTGCCTCTGTTCTTTATTTCTCTATGTCTCCTTCCTTTCCTTCTTTGGTTGTACTCAAATATTTTCCAATTTCACTTTATCTTTTTGTTTTACATCTAGTGTCTTTTTTTTTTCTTTTTTTTTTGGAGTATAGTTGACCTACAATGTTAAATTAGTTTCAGGTCTAACATTATTCATTCATTAAGTTCTTATAGACTTGAGAAGATTATGTATATTTATCTATGTACATAAAGATTATATATATAAATTATATATGGTAGAAAAAAAATAAAGATGAACTTATAATAGCAAATAAAAATCATTATGTATCTAGGGAAAAATGCAGGAAAATCAGTTCTGGAATTCTGCAGTGGAAACTACAAAGCTAATTAAAAGGCATTAAATAAGATCTAAATAATTGAAGAGATGACTCAATTTTATAAAGATGTAAGTTTTTCCAAAATGTGTGCATAGTTTTACCATAATACCATTCACCGATTTTTTTTTAAAGATTTTATTTATTTATTCGACAGAGATAGAGACAGCCAGTGAGAGAGGGAACACAAGCAGGGGGAGTGGGAGAGGAAGAAGCAGGCTCCCAGCGGAGGAGCCTGATGTGGGGCTCGATTCCATAACGCTGGGATCACGCCCTGAGCCGAAGGCAGACGCTTAACCTCTGTGCCACCCAGGCGCCCCACCATTCACCGATTTTTATCAGCTCTACATTCAAAACTTATCTATATAATATGCCTTCTTATTACCTCCTGCTCTACTAGTACCTTAGGTGAGTCACCATCATAGTCATATTTTGCCTGGGCTTCTTTACTGACTCCTTCAGCTGGTCTTGTCCCTTCTGCTCTTGTTCTTCTGCATTCTATTCTCATTATAGGAGCTGCAGTGACACGGTCACCCTGTATAAAGCACTCCAAGCTTGCCAAATTGTTCAGAGTAAAAACCAGTGTTCATGAGAATCCACAGTGTCTTTCTTGACCTACCCCTATTCCTACTATCTCAGATCTCATATCCTACTACCCTCTCTTTGATTATACTGCAGCAGCACAGTTGTCCTCCATCAGTATCTCAAACACTCTTGGCATTTGCTATATCCTTTGTCTAGATGTTTTTTCCCCAGTTAACCACAAGCTTGCCCCTTTACTTCTTTCAGGCATTTAGAATTTTCAGGCTTGCCTGATAACATTTAAAAATGCAACCTCTCAACACCAGAATCTAGAACAGGGCCTAAAACGCAGTACATATTCAATAGCATTCATTCTTTAATGTATTCAGTAAATGATTGGTAAACATATCTGATATACTGTGGCTTGAAGAATGCCAACATTGATAAGATTCAATATGAGCTTCAAAGAAAGTGTCAAGTGGGGTTTTAAGTACAATATAACAGCTAACATTTATATAGGAGCTGCAATTTACAAAGCACATTTACATATTTCTTTCATTTGTGCCTCACAAACAACACTGTTGTAGAGAGAGCAGGTGTTTCACAGATGTAAACTTGGAGAGGTTAAATAATTTGCCCAAATGGGAAAGCTATGTCTCAAAGCCTGGCTTTCTAAGTTTGAAACTTTTTTTTCTTTAGTCACACAAGACTGCATTCTCTTTGGACTTTGGGGAATATAATAGAAGAGTAAAATAAAGTCTATGCCCACAATAAATTTGAAATCTTTGTGGGTCAAAGCTGTGGCATGAGAAACAAAATGAATCCCATGACAGTCAGTTTCCTTAGGTTAGTTTATAATCTGTAAAATGGAAATCATGCATACACAATTACCTTTGGAGACACAGAGAAGATTAATGAGGCTATGTTTTTGAAAAATCTTTATATAGAGGAAAACATTATCTTCAGAAAAGGAACTATTAATAATCCACATTTTTATACATAAGGTTAGCATATGACTTTGTGAAAGAAAATCCATGACTGTTTAGTTCAAACCGAAACTTACTGTTATTTAAAAAGTAGTGTGGGATTTAATAATCTAAATATTGCTTAAGTTTTTAATAAAAACTAAAAGTTAAGAACAAATATTTTCCAATGGAGTTCAAATTTGTAGACCATCCATCCTAGTATTGGGAGACTGAAAAAAATTAAAAACCTCTAAATTCTTAAACTCTGAGGCAGTTGAATTTGGAAAGAAGAATATAAAAGATATCAGGAAGAAAATTTACACCAATATTGGACAAAAGTATTAAAAGAGACCTATTTGTTTTGGTCACTTTTTCTCTTTAAACAAAAGAGAACTATTTCATTTCCAGTCTCAGGTGGATCATTAATATATGAGAAATGGCATTTAATTAACAAAAACTATATTTTCCTTTTTTGTTTTTTAATTAACAAAAACTATAAAGTCACTGAGAAATTAGTTTCCTTAGGAACATTAATTTTATTAAGCCTATGCTTTTTTATAAGTAGATTTGTAAAAAAGTGATAAGAAAAAATATTTTCTAAATTATAATCCTGCCTAAAGTACTAGGGAAATGTTCGCTGAAGTAATTCTTACCAGGGTTTAAAATAATAGTAATTAAACTATAAGCGTTGACTTCGAGCTTACTAAAATCTGTGAGTTTTGTAAAAAAAAATTTTTTTAAAATTGATTTAACTACACATTCAAAATAGAAACTTCATATATAGCCACTGAAATTTACTGAAAATATATGAAAAATTAAGATAATGCAAAGATTATAGAATAAATGTTCAGCATCAAGAATTTTTTTTTTTACTAATTTAAATTAGCTTTTGAGGGCATTTTATAATAAATATAAGTTACTTTACTTCTACAGGAGTTTTATCAGATTTTCTGCTTAGAAAATATTGCAAGTCATTTTTCATTTTGATGCATTTTCTTAAAATAGAGATTAATAATAATAATACTCCATATTCTTAAATAATATTTTAGAAATGGAGTCATACTCAGAAATCACATTTCTTATTTTATAGTACTATATTTTTAATACTAGATAATGATGCAGTACAATTCTAGTGAAATAGGTTTCTGGTCATTTGAAATGGCAAAGGAGGAATTGTAACAAACAAAAATGTGATAGTTATGTGTCAACATGACTAGGCTGTAGTGCCCAGTTGTTTAGTCAAAGGCCAGTCAACATGTTGTTGCAAAGTCATTATTTAGACATGATTAAAACTTAAATAAATGAACTTTGAATAAAGTAGATTAGCATCCATTATGTGGGTGGGCTTTATGAAGTCAGTTGAAGGCCTTAAGAGAAAAATCTGAGGTCCACTGAAGAGGAAGGAATTCTGCCTCAAGATTGCTCAGGACTTGGGACTGAAACATCAACTCTTGCCAGAATTTCTAGCCTGCCACCCTGCCCTGCAAATTTCAAACCTGGCAGCTTCCAAAATCGTATAGGTCAATTCCTTTAAACACATACACACATTTACATACACACATGCATTTATCCTATTGGTTCTATTTGGAGCATCCTGACTAATACAGAAAACACCCACCATAACACCCCCCCAACACTAAATTCTATAGAATCCATGCTAGCATAAGAACAAACAACAAAAGCTTAGAGGGAATTAAAGAAACAGTGGAGAAAGGCACACAGCTGTTTTCCATTCCCGAATTTTGTTTTCAACTGCAGTAAAAGCTTAGATATAATATGCCTTGAAATTTTACTTGAAAAATTAATTGGATTTGGCTGGGATGAAAACAACCACATTATCAGTGCTACAAACTGGCTTAAGACCATAATTCAAAGCAGAAAAAAACCCATCACAGTATATTCTTAATGAGTAAGACATAGAGAATTAGAACATTTAGAACAGTAAAGAGACTGAAAGTCAATGGTATTTTTATATGACTAAGATCTGATATTACCTCTCAGGAAAGGAGGTAATAAATCCTTTCAACATGATTTCAGAGATAAATATCTGGAATCCTGAAATATCTTTGCAAAATGGAAGGTGGTGTTCTAAGCAGAATGAATATGGACTGGGTTTTGTGTCTTGACGCTTATTGTATGAGAACAGCTTTGCTTAACTAAATATTCTTTACTCTTATACACTAAGGAGAAATATATAAGTCTACAGAAAATACTTAAAGGAGATTGAAACTGTAAGTTCTCTTGGTTTCTGTCATGGCATCTCAATATCAGTCTTTTTGTTCATTCTTGAAGATAACTACTCATGAATGAACTTGAGAAGTACTTAGTTTCTATAGCCAATCAAATAAAGTAATAATTAAGATCACCAAATGGACTTTACAACTGGAGAGATACTGTAAAAAAGGATAACGACCAAACCAGTGAACATTTGAAAATGTGATCATATTACAAATAAAGGATTTTGTTTCATCATAAGCACAGACATCTTTCAGAACCATTCCTGGCTATGAATGCTTTGGAACAAGTAAGCAGTTGGATGAGCTGATATTTATGGATTCTTAACATTTTCATTTCTTATAATTCCTGTGCTGGTTATTTGCCTGTTTGGTTGCTAGTGTATTTGTCACATTCTCTTGTTTTGCTCCGTATTACAGATTTTCCTGTCTATTGAGTTCTGGTTATATTCAGCAAGTTGCAGGTATTCGTGGATGAGAAGAGGATCAATCAGGGTACCCCCCCCTTTTCTGCCTAGAGTAGCTTTCCTAGCAGTGACTGTGTATCCATATTCCTGCTTCTGGTAGGAAGCTAGTATTCCATGGTTCCTGTTTCTGTCTGCCAAGCAGTGGATAACCCTACCTTTTTGCTCTTCGTATACCATTTCCTCTCACTGTCTCCTTTTGTCCTAGGAACAGTTGGTGTCTTCCTGCTGTTGCTAGTATTTGTCGTGCTTCAAGGCACTCAGTTTGGTTCTCAACTTATCACTTGTTTAATCAATTATGTTAAATTTCCTCTGTATGGAAGGATTAAATGGATTTCTGTTCTTCTTACATCTTATAGTTCTTAAAAGTGGTCACATAATTTTCTCGTAAGAGAACAGAATTTCTCCTAAGTCAATTTAGGTATGGTCTCACTTGAAGACAAAAATTAAGGTTTTGGGATTTCTCAATATTTCTCTAAGAATTATCATGACGTTGTACTTTTGGGTGTTAAATGCAATCCAAAGAACTCATATTCTTTTTGTTTATGACATTTTACATTCCATCACTTCCTTAACAAATACCTTAGCATTGCTCCTCCCCAAATACCTTATTATTTCAGTTTTAAATAGGGGATTTAAAAACGTATTGTTTTTGATGAATTGGAATCATAACTGGGACCTTTCTATTTCTGCTATTTTAGAACTAATTGTGTTTTTTTGGTGAAACTAATTACTTTGAAAATATCTCTAGACTGAGTGTAAATGCCAGTGTTCAGAAGAAAATTTATAAAGACATTTCATCTTCCAATTGAGTTCTATTAAACAGTCTTTCACTAGACACTAAGTGATTACATTACAGATTCCTTACTGCACTGTTCTTGAGATCCTTGCCATGAGCCCACCGTGTAAGCAAGACTGGAAAACAGTTATTTAAATGGTTTACTTAGAGGACATATGTATACAAAGACTTTTTTTTTTATCGTCATGTTCCGTGATTTATTCCCTTGATTTATATGTGGCTCATTACTTTATCCATATTTTAAACATTAGCGTAGTCCACAATATCCTCAAGGGTATAAGAAATCTGGCCACTGTGCTGAGCTGGACTTTGACTGTAACTCAGTTAGACCCCAGGGAGAGAGTGAATATTAAAAGCAGCATGCACTAAAAAAGAAGTCCATTGGGAAAGCAACATTCTGTTCTGCCTGGATCTGAGCTCAGTGACCCAGATGCAGCTGAGTGACCTTAGAGCTCCCCAAACAATTCCTTAACTTCCAAAGTGAATGGCAGCTGGGACTTCAAACTCAGAAAATCATAGTTTACATGTGCGGAAAATGCTGAAATGTTGGCAAATCACATAAGGACTGGATGCATACTGAGTGTACTTACACACATGTTTGAAAATTTAAATTTAAAACAAATTAACATATAGTAAGAAAAGCAATCCTGTACATATGTATATATGCATATAGATAGATGGATAGATAGATATCCCAATGTTTAAATCAATTACCTGTGAGTTAATCTCAATATAGTCTCAATATTTGAGAATTCTCTCAATCTTTTTATGATACATACTCAGATTCTACAACCAAATGTAGCATATGTTGGAGAGCCATAAATTGCTTCAAGGTGAAACTCAAAGAAAATGAAAGATTCCTCTACATGTTTTTCTCCAAATGGTCAGAGTCTGTCTTTTGGTACTGATGATTGACTCTTTATTCAGCATTAGAATTCTTCTCAACGAAGTAGCTGAGAATCTACAGACTTTTTATTAAAAAAAAAAAAAGTTCTTCAGATATGATATTTCTTTTATAACACAAAAAGAATCAATAAGAGTCAGCTCTTTAGGATTAGAAGATTCACCAAATACTGGAGGGATTTAAAGGAGAGATTTTGTTCCATTCTGCCTGCCAGAAGGTCAGGTTCAATTTGATGCCACACTTTTGTTTTTGTGGTTATCTTAGAGCTTTCACATAGTTGTAACTCAGAAGTGGAATTCCAAACAGCAAAGGAATAAAAGAAAAAAAAGTTTCACAGAGTTCTAAAAGCTTCTACGAAGGAAGACTTCTCAATAAATAAATAAATAAATAAATAAATAAATAAATAAAAAGTGAAACTAGGGCAAGGGAGTCTTAGAAGTTTTGGCTTTTGAGTTATAAGCACCACAGGAAAAAAATGTTTTGTCAATCTTGATCTAAATTTAACAGGCAATATGCAGGTGGTAAAGCATTTTGTCAACTACCTGTGGGTAATGAGGCATCTCTTGACTACGTATGAGTTTGCAGATCTCTAATTATATGTCAGAAATTCTGTACCTGAATTGGAACTAATATCTGTTATTTTCCTCTTTATCAGTGATAGTTCGGAAACTAAAACTTGAAGACTTAACCTACATTTAAAAAAGTGAAATACAATTGTTAAAGTTGTTTTTAATAATTGCCAAGTAATGCATAATCAGATAATTTCCTTGTTACGGGGTTTTATTGAGTGTTCTATTGACCCCTTAGGAATTATACATAGTGTGATATGAAGAGATTTGTATAACAGTGCTTAGATTTGATGTTATTTAAAACTATATTTTTATAACAACCATATGGCATGACTGTCTCTAGGGAAGTAGTTCTCTCTCTAATTCCTTTATGGGTTGCTGTAGTTTAGTGATAATGAAATAATATTATGGTTCTCAGTGCATTCAGCAAAAGTCAATGTGTCCTATTGACTCAAACAATAATTTAGTGGTATCTAGATTTATCATTTGTCAGGGTCAACTTTGCTCTACACAGCAGCAATGTTCTGAGATCTTACTATAATGATAGCAAAATGTACCACAGAGATATTCTGTTTCACTTGCCTCAAATCTCACATGTTCAAAGTAAAAGTAGCTCTTTTTGGGGGCACCTGGGTGGCTCGGTAGGTTAAACCTCTTACTTTTGATTTCAGCTCAGGTCTTGATCTCAGGGTCGTGAGATGGAGCCCCTCCTGGGGCTCCATGCTCAGTGGGGAGTCAGCTTGATATTCTCTCTCTCCCTTTCCCTTTGCCTCTTCCCCTTCCCCCAAAATAAATAAATATTTTTTTAAAAAAAGGTTGCTTTCTTTCTCAAATAACTACTCTATCCTCTATAGCACAGTGGCTGAGAACATGGCCCCAAAGCCCCACATCCTGAATTTGAATGCTGGCCCTGCCAAGAGCTAACCAAGTGACCTTCAGCAAAGTGCTTGGCCTTTGCGACCTCATTTTCCTTAGCAGTAAGCCAGGAATAATGATACCAGCCATCTCCTAGAATCATTATGAGGATTAAATTAATTTTTTTTAAGATTTTATTTATTTATTTAACAGAGAGAGACAGCCAGCGAGAGAGGGAACACAAGCAGGGGGAGTGGGAGAGAAAGAAGCAGGCTCCCAGCGGAAGAGCCTGACGTGGGGCTCGATGCTAGAACTCCGGGATCACGCCCTGAGCCAAAGGCAGACGCTTAACGACTGAGCCACTCAGGTGCCCCTAAATTAGTTAATATTCAAACCAGTGTTGCTACTTAGGGAATAATGGCAGTGGGATATACCTTGTCCTTCAAGCCAGCTACTTGGTCTTCTATCTCCCTCTCTTAACAAATCATGACCAAGAAGTACCAGTTCTTTTTTTTTCCTTTCTTTTGTTCTTTTTTTTTTTTCCTTTTTTAATCCGTCAGATTTGTCTTTTTCATGTCTTCCCCCCTTAACCTTGAACTTGGGCTATTACAACTGATATCTCTGTTCCATCTTTTATACTTTTACACTCCTGGTAAAGTATTGGTGAGATTTCCAAGCTGAAATCTGTTCACCGGTTTCCAATTGATTACTGCAGTGGTTGTCAAATTATTCAAAAAAAGCTTCATTTAAATCTTTATACAAAGGAATTCTTTCATGGGCGTTCAATACATAAAAAAAGATAAGCATTGGAATTCTCTAGTGGGAAATAGAAGTTGTAATCTTCCCATTCACTCTGTTTTACCTCCTCTTGGTCTCCTAGTGGCCATTAGGCTTTGTAACCTATTCACATCCCCACATTGCCGCTCCCTTTGTCAAATAATCTTATCTGTGGACTCGTAGAACTCATAGTTCTATGTATAATTTATACTACTTAAATTTTATGACATTTAATAACTGGTATTCTGTATTGCTATTGTCTTTACTGGACTTTGGAAGCCATCTTCATGGTGCTGTGTTCCTAGCACTGCACTAGTGATGAGGAAAAGAAAAGGTCATTTGAGTTAGACCCTTGTGGCCCTGTGCTGATTGGATACTCATGGATACTGTGTGGGAGTCAGGTCTTCCAGGTGCGTCTCATTAGGAGACTTGCCCAGGCTGGCAAGGCTAAGGAGTTTCCAGGACTTCCAGGTTCCCGCGATGTTCTGGCCCCGAGATATCGTGAGATCTGGCCTCAGGGGACTCGGCTACTGTGTTTTGGAGCTGGATGCATGCTGGCTGCCCTTTGTTTCCTCCATACATCACTGCCTGTGGCCCCAAGTAGCCCTCAAGGGTGAAACCCTAGGACCAATCAAAGGAAACCTGCCTGCGGATTCGGAGAGGCTGGCTTGTGCACGCTTCTCTTCTCACCAGTGTCCTGCCCAGGGGATTCCAGGACCTCTAGGTTTGTGTGCATACGCCCCCCCCCAACCCCCGCATCAGTCCCTTTTACTGTAGTTAGGGGTTACCTGTTCTGCGTTTACGATGCCACGAAGAGCAGGAGGTTTGAGTGAGACCGTGAGACCCCATGCAGCCCTGTGCCTGGGAAAAGTAAGGGAACCTGTGGGATTCAGGTCCCCTAGGTATCTCTTATCAGCGAGCTTCCCAACCATACTGGGATTGCAAGGTTTAGGAGTTCCTGCAAGACCTGGGTTTAGGGGACTTGTTAACTTGAGCTTTGGCGGTGGGGGTGGGGGTGGGGAACCTGAGTATTCCTGTGAATCCTCCAGAAATGTCAACCGGGGGCCCTGTTCATCCCCAGAATTCCTGGACCTGAGGGCTGATGGCATGGTACCCTGATGTGGAGCCACAGAGGCTCACACATGTGCTTTTCACTCTTGTTACCTGCCCCCACCATTTGGCCCACACCCACTGTGGAATAGGGCCTGCTTTTGTTCATCAGGCCATCTCCGTGGGGCAGCATTTCTCACGTTCATCCATTGGTGAAGGGATCTGAATAATGGTTATCCTTGGACCACTTGTGAACCTCTTATTTTTATTGGACTAAGGTCCTGTCTCTCACTCATGTTTCCCAGCCCAATATCCTGGGAGATTAGACTCTGTGATCTTATGAGATCAGGAGTCAAGAGGAATGAGCTACACTGTTCTGAAGCAGGATGGACCCTTTTATCCCTGTGTGTGTATTGGTTGCAGTTATATATACCCACTGATAGTTGAAAACCACAGGTAGTTGTGTGGCCCACCTGTGGCCAAAACTCTCAATACTCCCCTATATTCCCAACTGGGAGAGAAGCAGGGGGAGCCAGGCTATTGACCCAGAGCACCCAAGCATGCCCCCTTTCCTCCCTGCACATTTCCTACCCTTACGCTTATTGGATTCCAGGCCTCTGCGTACAGGGGAAGCTCCAGCCCAGGAGGCTATCTTCCTGGAGCTAGAGTTTTCTTGAACTGCACACATGACACAATGAGGGAGAGTGTACTTTAGTTAGTTCCCTTGTGGATCTGTGCTGTGAAGAGACACATGCCCTCTGTGGGAGACAGATCCTCCAGGTGTCTCCCCTTGGTAAACTTCCTGGCTAAGGAATTCCATGAGATCTGTCTTCAGTGGAATGGGAAATGTGTTTTGGAACAGGGTGGCACTTGGCAAAAAAATTAAAAACAAATAAAAACTGGACTCTGCATTTAAGAACATACATGGAGTTTACCTTTCGTATATTCCTTGAAACTTATAGCATATAATTATGTATACAACAGATGCCTAATAATATGTGAATAATAGGTCATTTATGGTTCATGTCTAGTTTTCTGTTCTCACTCTCACAGAGTCATCCTCTGCCTTTTTCATAATCGATACCCTTCCCTTGTGTTTCTTAGCCTTGAAATGCCTTCTCAGAGTACTAACCCCTCTGTTCTGCCTTTCATTCTTGGAGGCAGAGTTCCTAGGAATATCTTCAGTCTGACATTAAACAGCTTAATTCCTGGTGTATTCGTTTTCTATGGTAGCTGTGACAGAATACTACAAGTTCCGGGACTTTAAATAACCCAATCTGTTATCTTACAGTGCTGTAGGTTAGAAGCCCAACGCGGGTCTCAGTGGACCTAAATCAAATTAATGGCTCTATTCCCTCATGGAGGGCTAGGGGAGTGTCTGTTTGTGTACCTTTTTTGGCTTCTAGAGGCCATCCAAAGACTCATTGACTCATAGCTGCCTTTTCTCCACCTGGAAAGCCAGCATTAGTGGATGAGTCTCTCTCAGATCTCATCATGCTGATCTCTTCTGCTTCCCTTTTTTATTATGAAGGACCTGTACACTGGGCTTACTTGGATAATCCAGGATAGTCTCCTCATCGCATACTATTTAATTTAAGCATACCTGCACAGCCCCTTTTTATAATGTAGGCAACATATTCACAGGTTCCAGGGATTAGGATGTGGACCTTTGGGGGAGCCATTGTTCTGCCCGCTGGATCTGAGACTGTTTACTAGAATGACGTTTGACAGTAATACTTTGCACTTTCATAATATGTGTGCCGTTTTCAAATTATTTTTACTTATTTCATTTAATCTACACAATATTTGGCAAGGCTAGTCCTCACCCAGTTTTCCTTACATTGGTCTTACAAACCGTAATTTATATATCTAGGATCATATGATTGTATAGGTAGTCTTAAATATATATGAGTCTCTACTGTATCATAACTTGAACGTATAGATTCTATTTCATTCATTTCCAGACAACCTATAGCTCATAGTTTGTTTTCATTAAATTAGTGACTGAAGAAACTGAGGCTCAAAGAGGTTATGTGACTTATCCAAACCAGTGTTTAAAATTATTGAAGCTACAGCTACTACTCGGATCTTTTGAATTATGTATGAAGCAAAATTCCTTTCAGCTTACCACAGTGCTGCCAACGTATTGGTTGACCACATATCTTCTTTAGTGTTGTTATAGGGATCTGAAAAGGCATATTTATAAACACATTGGGAAGTGTATAGTGATATAAGTTGTACACCATTATTATGGTAATTTTAATGTAAATTTCCCAGGGTTGAAAAATTTCCCAGAAAGAAATGAAGGTGTTTGACAAAGAGAGGTATAGCAAAATCTTCAACACAAAAACCACTTGTAGATTGTTTCAGAACAGATTCTATTTCTGTCAGCATCAAATGTACCAAAGTAGTATTCATTTATGCATAAAAATATCTCATGTAAGTAAATAAGTAATCAAGAAAATTAAGGATTCACAAGTTTTTTGTTGTTGTTCTATCTAATAATTTGGTATGTTGAAGAAATAAATAATTTTAGGGAAACTTGGAGTCTTAAGGAAGAATGTAGATTTAGAAAAATTAAGGATGGGATGGTTTTAATACACTTACTAGAGCTGACAACTGAGAAGCAGGAAACCTTCATATTAAGGGTATTATTTCCATATAATCTTTGTGTGTACACTTCCATGAATTCTGAGCTAAAGAAGGCACAATTTGAGGTGTGAAACTTATAGAGAAGGTCCGGATTAGATTAGAAATCCAAGACCTTTGGTATTAGTGACTTTATTGTCACTTGGAACCAGCTGGTTACCATACGCTTTATTTTGTCTGTATCTCATTATTTATTTATTTGACAGAGAGGCACAGTGAGAGAGGGAACACAAGCAGGGGGAGTGGGAGAGGGAGAAGCAGACTTCCTGCTGAGCAGGGAGTCCCATGCGGAACTCGATCCCAGGATCCTGGGATCATGACCTGAGCCAAAGGCAGATGCTTAACGACTGAGTCACCCCGGCACCCCTCTGTATCAGTTTTAATCACACAGAACAGTCACACTCTGAAGAGGTGTATGCTTTTTCTGCAGACAAATAAGACAAGGCTTCATTCGAGGGAGATTTCTCTGTGGAGCTTCATTGAACCTTGTGTTTTTCATCAGGTTGCTATGAAGACCTATTAGGGCCTTAGGATACAACAAATTGGGCATAATGACTTCAGGTTCTGCTTCTTACAGCAAGGAAAATGCCTCTGTGTTCACCTGTTGGGAAGGATAAAATATCTTTGGTGTCGAAAAGAAAAGGAGAAAACCCTCAAATGTTTGCATAATATGCCATTAAAACAAAGTGGTGGAATATTTTCAACCTTCTATACATTCCTTGCCTGACTTTTATTGACTTTACTGACTTTCGACTTAACTTGCTACCTAATTCTGCCAGTGCAAAAGAGTTTGTTCTCAGTGAGGTTTTCTGAGTCCCTAAAACTCTTGGGGAATTTTATATCTAATAAGGAAAAATATCCATTAAATGTATTTAATGAAAGTCTACAGTTAGAGTTTGATACATAAGGCACAATTTTTTCCCTCCTCAGGAAATGATCTAAGATTGACACAAAGTAGCTCTCCAGGGTTAATCTTCAGGGAAGTTCTGAGAGATTAAGAGAGGACTTCATCAATGATAGTATGCCATTAGAATATGACTTTAATAGAATAACCATAATTGAAAAGCCATTGTCTTAATATGTTTAGAACAAACCAAGGCATTGAAGCTTCTTTCTTTTTATTTTTCTCTTATGCGTAGAGATAGCATATAAATTTGCACAGGCCTCTGCAGATCATTTTCAAGAGAAGCGACACGGAGGGACACATATCAAGCAGAATTTAAGATCAGGAATGAAACTTTTATGAACTTGGTAATGTCATCATTTGTTTGAAACCAAGTTGTTCATTTTCTGTCACATAGATTTTATTCTGACCTTAATGAGAAAATAGCATATTCCTCTGTGTGTGTATGTGTTTTCTTCTCTGAAGCTGTAATATAAAAAAAAGCATAAATCAAAGCTGTTTTGACAGATGAACAACACAATTTTGTAACGGGATAGAAATTAAAAAAAAAAAAGACTGAATAGCTGATAAAAGATGAGTTGAACTAGGAGGATTGATGTTAGAGCTGAAGGCACCATTAGAGATTAGATGCTCATTGGCTTTTCAGCAAACCTGGTGACTCATTCTACATAAATGAAGTTTGTGATATGTAATGAAAAGCTTTCTATCTTCACTGCAAGCAAATTAGCAGGTATTTTGTGGCAGGAATGTTAATGTTATCTTGCATTTGTTTCTGAGCAGGAACACATTAACAGAGCAGGTTTGAAAAGAATTTCACTTTTATAACATCAGGTGCCGGAGGTATTAGAACAAGGTCACCTCTGTAAAGTAATGAGGGAAAATTAGGTTATAAACATGCTGTGCCTAAAAATACACTCAGTCTTCTCTGCAGAGTGAATGCCATATAGGATTGCCCCAAATTGCTAATTTTCTTTTACTTCAGATTACATTCAGACCCCAAACTGAATCCAAAGAGTTAAATAATAAAGCAAGACAGGGTGGAGGGCAGTTACTGAGGCTTATAATGAGCAACCGATCCAAAGCAACAGTGTTCACATATCTGTATATATATGCAACTTGCTTCATAACTTATAAATCAGGACATTTGGAATGTTTTATGTAATAAACCATGAAGGTCCACATTCTCTGTTTGGGAGAAATAGTAGAAAAAGGCAAATGAAAGCGAAAGGTAAAACGTTGCCTATTTTGAATGACATTAAAACTTAAGAGGAAGTTGAGTAGTTGCTGGGAATACTATCAAGATTAAGAGAGATGAGCTAGAAGATAAAAATGACAGTAAGGTTTTCGGAAAAGTAGGGTAATGGGAGTATGAATGATTCTGTTCCTTTTATGAACGCATATAAAGAGACAGGATGAGTAATGTGTATGCAAAAGGCCCACCAGATTTGGATAATCATGTTTGGGGCAGGATATCACCTTCTACGATAGACCATTATGGCACCAATGACCTGAGTTTCAAGATTTGGTTAATCATACTTGCAGCTTTTCCTGGATTAGAAAAAGACCTGCTGATGTATTTCCTCATCTTGCCCTAAATATACACTCACTTGTCTAACCTATCTCCTGGGCCATGTTTTCTGCTTATTATTCATTTCTGCAACTAAATTAAAGCTTGTTGCAATCCACTTCATTCTGCCCAAATATGGTGAGACTATAGGGTGATTAAAATATAGGAAACTAACACTGACCTCTAACTACAAAAATCCTTCAGAGTAATATAACAATTTAATTACTTAATTAAGCAATTAACTATAAGCAGAAAGGTGAAAGAAAGAGTGCTTAGAATAGCAGTGAATAAAATTTTTGTGCAATTAAAATTTTATTTTGGTAAGAATTTAATTGTAAATGAAAATGCTCTGCTGGTTATGATAGTCACTTCTTAAAAAGTCATGAACCAGAGTCAGTAACCGGTTGATATTGGTTGTATCCAATCTGGACTTAGTGTGTCTGGAGTCTAGTAGATAAAATTTGTTGGCCTAATAAAGGATTAAAACAAATCATCTAAACTTTTTATTTTATAGGCAAAAAATCTGAGATTTGGAAAGATGAAATGACTTGCCCAAATTCACAAGGTAATTACTGGCAGAGCCACTTGAACCTAATATCTTTAGATTCTTGTTTTGTTAAAAACCAAACCAAGCAGCGAAACAAACAAAAAGCAATTTTATTGACTAGTGCAACATACTTCTCAAGCCTGGCTTATTGTTGATGTCACTAATGTCCAGGCACTGCTCCAGGACAATATCTCTGCAGGACTGCAGTGCTGTTTTACTCAAGGTAATTTTGAGAGGAAAAACATAGGAGGGTCTGTTTAATGATTAGCATAGAAAGTGCCCTATGTATGTCTTTAATGTTTCTGACATGTATTCAGTTAACAGCAGGGCATGTATCAAGGAAAGAGCCAGTGTTAAGGTAACATAGACCTCATTTTTGAAGCAATCTTTAAAATGAGAGGTCTGGCAAGATGAAACTCAGAAAATAAATCAATGCTTGTCTAAAGGTTATAGAGTAACTTGGGAGCTATTTGAGCTCTAGTGATTACAAGATCAGAAGATTAAAAAATAACCCTGAGGGTGTGCTTTAGGAACCATTCTCTCTGAAGATACATGGTAGATTTATGATTGAGTTGAAATCATTTTTGATTGGAAATAACTCCATCTCACGAAGAACATGAGAGTAAAGCCGAAATGTGGAAGAAACATTGTCAGAATATGCTCTTTATTCACGTTTTAAAGGCTAACCATTTACCACTGAAAGAATAAAAATCACCTAATAAATTAATACAACTGATGGGAAGCCTACCAGTCAAGTAACTGCTAACTATAATTAAGACAGTTGTAAGCAGTGGGATCAGACGACAAAGAAGATCAAGGTAGTCCTCAAAGGCTTAGATATGACTCAAATATGGCAAACTTTGAAAAGTTAAATAGCAAAAGAAGAAATAATTGACCATCTGATGCTAGAATAGATCGTCAGTTATAGAGCACTTATATAGTCAAATGAATATTTAAAAAATAAGTATCTTTGGGAGTTCAGAGGCAAAGAGAACAAAGGCAAATGACCATCTTCCAGATAAAATCTAAACACCTTAACATGGAGAATATAGGTTCTTATTTACCTTTCCCTTGCCTGCTCTTTTAGTCTTCGTGTTCAATACTTCCTACTTACTGTAGCTCTTAATGCTGGGGTGAGGGAGAGAAAGGACAGTAAGTGTTGAAACTGGCCTTTCTGACCTAGCCTTCCCTAGCTTTACACAAGAGAAAAGATGCACATGGTTGCCTTTCTATTTATTATATTTAGTAGTATAATTTCCTTGCCCCTCTTGTTTGATTAAAAACTTCCTCTATCTGTAAGAGGTGATAGATGCTAACTAAACTTATTGTAATCGTTTCACAATATATGTAATTCAAACTATTATGCTGCACGTCTTAAATCAGACAGTGACATATGCCAATTATATCACTAAAACTGGAAAACACAGACAAAACCTTCCTCTAAAAGGGGGATAAATTATTATAATCAATTAGAAGTCTGGTCATATTTTGAAGGTAGTTATTTAAAAATTTCAGAATTTTGTCCTTTAAAGAGGAATCCTGCAGAACATGATGGTGAATAGAAAGGAATATAATGTGATAGTATATTTTAGGTACTGCAATACATGGCTTTTTATTTGCTTATTCATTAGTTTAGTCAGTCAGTCCACAAAAGTAGGTGGAACATAATAAGTAGGTACTACTATGAGCCAGCCATGATGATGGCTGTAGGGTAAGATGAAACTCTTAAGAATTGATCTCTCACTGAATGAGGCAATAATATTGTGACTGGGAATAAGGTAGGCCCAGAACTAAGTAAAATGCAAGATATACTACTACTGTCATAGGAGACGTAAAAATATTCAGCAACTCTCAAACCTGGTCTTCTTTCAGTGTTCCTTACTAGAGAGTAGGGGACCATCCATTCAGTTTGTTAGATCAGAGATATAGGAAGCAACGTTGATGTCCCACTGCACGGCAACCTCACCACTTAGCCATTGGCAGGTTATCAACAATTTATATTCAAATTTTCTTTCTATTCCTATGACTTTGCTCCATCTCCTATGTTTCTGTTCAAATTAAACTTACTCATCTCTCACCTACACTGTTGTAGTTTCTACCTAACTACCTAACTAGTTTCCCTACATTTGCTTCAATAAGAGTGATCTTTTCAAAATGCAGATTGATCATACCACCCCACCGATGAAACTTCATCAGTGTTATATCGGTAGCAGCTAATAGCTCCATAAATTTCTAATAAATAAATTGTAAAGTTGGGAAAAACAGTTTGATGGAAGAGTTCTCAATATTGTGAAACTTTAACTCAACTGAGAGAGACTAGTCTGCTCATCCTAGAGGGTGTTGATCACACGAAGACGCTTCCAGAACTTAGCCAGCAAAATGCCATTAACAGCTCATAGTGTTCTAAGTATATCTACTTATTTTATCGATATGTGAATTTGTAGATAAGTCTGTGAGGACAATATTTTCTACATAAATGTTTATGCAGATTTTTATCCAAAGTCCACCTAAAGTGAAATAAATGAAGTTATATCACAAAGAATGTCATTGGTACTGCATTACACCCCTAGTGAAGCAAGAAAGTTTTTTTATATTTATAGCATAGCAGTTCTTTACAATTTGGCCTTCATTATTTATTCCCCCTTTCCCTTCCAAATAGCACCCTGACTTCCCTCAGTAAAGGGAAGTCTACTTCCTCTACTTTCACCCCTTGCTTATTTGATGGTATTTAACTCCAACTTCTGAAATTAGGCACTGAATTCTCTTGGCCAGAGTAATTGTTTTGGCCGGGGGCGGGGGGTGGGGGGGAGGATCACTTGACACAGTCAGTGCTAATGAGTTGTAATCAGAGATCTCCTGGGACTATAGAACTTGGATTCACAAAATATGAAGCTGAAGCCATTGCATCCATTTTGGCACCATAAGGGGAATTCCAATCAAAGAATGGAGCCAACACAAAGAAAACAGAGCTAAGTGTTTGAGAGAGATCAGATCCTGGTAAAGGCAGACCCATTCTGTAGGTGAGCTAATCAAGTCCTTTCTGAATAAACTTGTTTGAGTTGGTTTTCTGTCACTGATAAACAAGAGAGCCCAAAGTGGTAATACCACCAGCTTCTATATTCCCTGGTGGCTGCAGTGTAACAGTTCATCTGAGGCAATTGGCTTCAGCCTTGAAATGCGATAGATTGTCTCCTGGCCTGGGACGTGGTTTCTTAGTGAGTCAGATAGGCTAAAGAAGTGTAGGCTGTAAGCACAGAAATTATACTAGCCTCTGCCGTGCAGACTTATGCCATGGCACTTATCTAGTTTCGCTGATAATATGCTGCACCTGTTACTAAAAAAAACATTTTACGGCCAAAAAGACTTCCAAAGTGAAGCCCAAGACAAAAACAGCGACAGAAAAATCCAAACTGGCAAAGCATGGTACTGTTTAACAGAAACCATTTATTTTATGACCTTTATTGAGTAAATACTCAAAGTAGGGCCTCCATGCGCATTCAACAACCATGTGGGAAACAGAGATAGGGTTTAGAGCAAAAGGAATTTAACATTTTATGATGCATTTTAAGTAGAAATAAAACTCCCCTTTTTATTCTCTAATTATTCTTCCTTTTATTATTCATCTATTGAATATTTTCATTGCTTCTGTAGAGAAAGAGGGGCCACCTGAGGGCAGTCCATACTGCGACATGAGGACCAGAGGAAGGTAAGAACTTGGCAGCCGTTCAGCTAATCCTAGCTGTCTCTGCCACTCAAAATGGTGAAAAGATGAAGACAGCAGTTATGTTACCATATCTGCCTGTAAGTGGTTGTTGATGTGTGAAATGGTGTCTAGAGAGTGCCCCTGGATCAAAGAAATTTAGGACATAGGTGGATGAGGAAGAAACTTCAGGCTGGCTAAAGAGTAGAAGCCAGAAGCTTGGCTGCTTAACTTTTGCATCATGGTGCAGTGCTTTCTTAGAGAAGCTTCTGACAATACATCCTCCAAACTGCTCTCTGCACAAATTTTGGAAACCATGTGTCTGATCATGTATTGGGCATAAATGAGGTGGCAGACATTATTGCTGCCCTCATGGGTCTTATTCTCAAACTAAATGCTAATCCAAAATAACTTGAGCCAAGGTCCAGTAAGAGATATAAGAAACATGTGATATAAAACCAGGAAGGTGGATGTTTCCATTGAGGGATTTTTCATTAAAGAAGTTACATCTGAACTGTGACTTAAAAAATTAAAAAAAAATAAACTGTGACTTGAGGGGTAAGCATTAAATATGTTGAGAAGAGAGAAAAGGATTTCTGGTTGAATCCTTACATAAACAAAGCTCAGGGGAAAACAAATGAAGTGTTTGTCAATGGGGAAGGTAAAGAAAAGAATTTGTGAAATAATACATCCTTACCAAATCTATCAAGAATCTTTTGGAGAGAATTACATAGTGTTTTTCTGTTATAATTTAACCTCATAGCAATAATTTCTTGTAAATAAATTACCTGGGAGAAAATATATGTTTTAATTCACACTTGGATATTTTTAGAAATTAAAAAAAAATATATATGGCGTTAGCTTATCATTTTTGATGATCTGTAAAACTTACTAGACCCAGAGGAATTCCAATTATTCTATTAAATTACTCTATAATTGAACTAACATCTCCACTCTCAATAAAACAGGTTCTAATGTCCAAAGCAGTGTGTGAGCTATTGCTGAGTGTCTTAATGGCTCCTATGTTTGCCTACATACTCTCATAGTAGTCTCCAACTAATTACTTTGTAAAGCACTTTGGGATAATTTGGTTGTGAATAGTATTGTATAAAGCAAACACATTTCTTTTCTCAAACATTGGCTCATGTTGGGAGCTGAAGAACTACAGTGCTTTTTTTTTTTCTTTTTTGCCTTAGCAGTAGACATTTTATGTTAGGCATACATGCATTTTCAGGTCCTCTTTTAGAATGATGTGTTTTCAGGACAGGGCACAAAAACCTGCTGACATTGCCATGACACAAAATGCTTGTTTTGTTCCAAAGTGTTTTATTAATGAATCTGAAGTATTTTATAAATATTTCTCATGAAATACTTGTCCTTTTAATATTTACTACATTTACATGCAGCAGACTTTCAAATACAGGAAGAATCTTCCCTCAAAAAATAAATATGAACAAAGTAAATTTTCTGAAAATTGTTTAAAAAATTATAGCTAGTGAACTGTGTCTCATCCTGTGCTTTCTTTAAGATTTAGTGACATTATACCAGATTTATACACATCTCTTTACTAATAATCTTTTTTTTTTCCAAGTGCTGGCAATGGGATTTAGAACGTGTGCCTGGAATTGGCTGTTGTGCACATACACAAGGAAATACTTGTGTCCCTACAACTCTGTGGCATCTATGGAAGCCACTGTGGCTCTGGATTGGTTGTGATTTGTCCAGTCAGTTCTGTGTGACTGTTATTTCTTAGAAACCACTCTTTCGTTACTACTCTTCAGTATTATGACTTGAACTTCAACTTCCTGTGGAAAAATTTTGATTTATAGTTTGCAAGACATATGTGCAGTGTTTCCTTGTCCATATCTGAAAGTAATCACAGAGTTTGGGAAAGTATTTCACTCTTTTAATAATTATTAGATAATCTTAAATCCATCAGGATTTACTGACAAAGGCTTGGTAATATTATCTATCTACAAACAAACCCAGGCTTTGAGTACTAAAGAAACAAGATCAGAACATAAATTGTGCCCTTAGATGGAATGGCCATTACTTATGTTCAGTGATCGAAATGCATATGTATATACATGTCTTCCTCCTCTGAATGACAGATTTGAGAATCTCCATGCCCTGTGAGTCCATTTAGAGATGGAGTTAACATTTTGTCCTTTGATAAACCACTAACTGCCTTAAATGAAGTATAATGATCCTTTGTGAGTTATTAGTGGATTGTTCCATGGTGCAATGGTTAGATTGCTGAAATCTCACAGTGGTATAGTAATTGTATCCAACGGAATCTGGAAATTGATGCATCTCTATGAAAGCAAGTGATATCTTTATTCTTCCCAATGTGTCTCATTATGTTCTTTTCCTTTTTATATGTACATACCACTATTAAGAAAATATGGCTGTATTACTTGAATTTCAAGTGGACTACTCCATGTGAATTGTTTCAGGATGCTTACGTTATTCTGGAGAATAATTATACAGAATTCTCAACTGTCTTGTGTACTTGGTGTTAAAACCCCTTAAGATTAAAATTTTTAAATGCAGTTTCATTTTATGAGGTTTTATATTTGTGGTGATAAGAGAATTCTCAATGATGTTTCTCCAGCAGCAATCTGTATTTTGGTACATTACAAATATATGAAAACTGGTACTGAGGGCCATTTGTTGACATCAGATTGCACACAAATCAAGTGCTGACACCAGCCGCTGGACTGATATACATGGTTTGGTAATAAGGTGTCACCATGAGCCAGTGAAGTTACATGTCACCAGGAACTGTGTTCAAGGGGATTTACTTATAATGACCGTGGTTATCTTTGAACGTCTTGATTTGGAAACATGAAATTTCAAGGGATGTTTTTATTGTCATGTATTGTTAAAAATTTGGCTATTGATAAACAATAAAACATGCTTTAAGTTAGACAGGACAATCAAAGTCAGTGAATTAAAAGAGAAAAGTCCAAAGATCCTCTCCATTCATTATCCAATAGCCTAGAGACTGAACTGCAGTGCTGAGAGGCGAGTTGGGATTTTAACTCAGTATGACAGTATGGCAAATGTCCAGACCATGATCACAAAACAGCTGTTTTCCTCTATAACAGGGTGAATTATAGTACATAGTGGAGCCAAGAAACCTCTTAGCATTTGTGCAAAAGGTTCTTATGCCAGCCAGGGAGCAAGCATCAACAAGCACTGGCTTTGGAAGAGTTGGCATCTATTTCACTGTTTGCCCATGACAGAAGTCTTCACTATGAGAAGTTCTGCTAAATGTTTCCTTAAGGATTTAAGATGATGATGAGGAAGAGATCATCATAAGTGAAAATGTGGGTGGCATTTACATAAAAAGCTTTTTTTTTGAGGGAGTTCTTATGTGATCTAAATGTGGTTCTCAAAGATAACATCATTAGTGCCTGAAATAGATTACATTAATATAATCAAATCTGAAAACGGAAACCATTAGGAGACATCATAATTAAAGTCAGAAAACTGGAGCCCACATGAGGGTACACTTCATCTCTGAGAAGGAGACTTAATGACCTTCCATAAAATAGTAATGGCATGTGGAGGTGATCCTGATCATACTCCAGAAACTTAAAAAAAAAAAAAAAAAGCCAAATCAAATAAGGGGTTTGGTTACTAATTGCAGGAAGTTTCAAAGAATGGGAAAAATTGAGGCATTTAACTATGGAGAAAATATTCTTCCTGTAGATAAATCTGAAAGAAAGCTAAGAATATGACCGCAAATGGAGAGTACTCAAAGGTGGGTATTATACCTTTCCTTTTGGCAAAGTCTGGACTAAGGGCTCCTGGAGCAGCAGTGGTGGATTTTATTTTATATTCCCAGCCACAGTGACCAGTGTTACTTGAATTGACTTTCCTAACAGCATAGATTTCTTTCTCATAACTATTTTCAATTTGTAGAATCGACACAGAATCTCAAGGCAAATACTCTAATAAAGATAGAACTGACATGAACAACATTTTTCTTAATAACCTTTTCTTCTAACTTGTAGTTTTCTAGGGCATCTGTAAAACTTTTCAGAAGTGTATATAGCTAGTTCTCACCCTCTGGACATTCTAATTCAGAAATTTGGAGAGAGGATGAGATTTCTTTATTTTAAAAAGGTTCATGGAATTTTGAGGTATTAAATGGTCCCTGAATTGGGAAGATTACATATTTTCCTTTGAGAATTCAAGCTCCTTATGAGTAAGGATGGGTTTTGTGTGCCAGTGCTTTGACTTCTGTAAGAACATGTTGCAACTCCACTGAAGTCAAGCCACACCTAGCAAAAAACAACTGCAGACAGCCTGTGCTCGTTTTATCCCACATTTACCTTTTACCCAAATGCACTTCAAAACGAGTATTGACTGCTTCGTTTCACTCTTGCTCTGTTCATCCGACAACCCTTTTGAGTGTAGCCTCTCAGATCAGTGAACTAATAATTTTGCATGTCCTAGCTGGCCACTGTATATTCCTCTTGTAGTTATAGTACATTTTATCTTTCCTGGTTAGATAATCCTGGGAATGGTATCTAAGTAACAGACTCCTTTGTTTCTTGGGTGCTTACAGAATTAAGAGCAAGGTGTGTTATTGTTCCTAACAGTCTGTTAAGATCCTTTGTATTTCTGTGGTATCAATTGTAACTTGTCGTGTATTTCTGATTTTCTTTATTTGAGTCCTCTCTCTTCTTTTCTTGGCGAATCTACCTAAAGGCTTGCCAAATTTGTTTATCTTTTCAGAGAACCAGCTCTTAGTTTTATTGATCATCTTTACTGTCTTTTCAGTTTCCATTTCATTTATTTTTGCTCTAATATTTATTATTTACTTCCTTCTAATAGCTGTGGACTTTGTTCTTTTTCTCGTTCCTTGAACTATAAAGTTAGATTATTTATTTGAGACTGTTGAGGTAGACATTTTATTGCTATGAACTTCCCTCTTAGAACTGCTTTTGCTACATCACACAGATTTTAGTGTATTTTCATTTGGATTTGTCTCAAGGTTTTTTCTTATTTCTTCTTTGATTTCTTTGTTTAGTAGCATGTTGTTTAATATCCACGTGTTTGTGAACTTTCCAGTTTTTTTTCCCATGTAATTAATTTCTAGTTTCCTACCATTGTGGTTGGAAACAATGCTTGATATAATTTCAGTCCTCTTAAATTTATTAAGACTTGTTTTGTGGCTTAACACATGATCTATCTTGGGAAATGTTCCATGTGCACTTGAAAAGTATGTGTGTTTTGTTGCCTTTGGTTGGGATGTTCTATATATACATGAAATATGTCTGATCTAACGTGTCATTTAAGTCCAGTGTTTTCCTTATTGTTTTTCTAACTAGATGATCTATCATTTGATGTAAGTGGTATTTTACATGCCCCTACTGTTATTATATTGCTGTCTATTTCTCCCTTTAGGTCTGTTAGTATTTGCCTTACGTATTTAGGTGCTCCTACGTCAGGTGCATAAATATTTATAAATGCCACATCCATCCTCTTTTTGGATGACCTCTTCATCATTATATGACATCCATCTTTATTATTACAACCTTTTTTTTAAAGGCAGTTTTGTCTGATATTAGTATCACTACTCCAGCTTTCTTTTGGTTTCCATTTGCATAGATTATCTTTTTCCATCTCTTCACTTTTAGTCTGTGTCTTTACATCTAAGGGATAAAGAAAGGGGGGGTAATCAGAAGGGGGAATGAAGCATGAGAGACTATGGACTCTGAGAAACAAACTGAGGGCTTCAGAGGGGAGGGGGTGGGAGAATGGGATAGGCTGGTGATGGGTAGTAAGGAGGGCACGTATTGCATGGTGCACTGGGTGTTATACACAACTAATGAATCATCGAACTTTACATCAGAAACCAGGGATGTACTGTATGGTGACTAACATAATATAATAAAAAAAAATAAAATAAAATAAAGTGAGTCTCTTGTAGATAGCAGCATATAGCTGGTCTTCTTTTGTTTTGCTTTTTCTTTTTATCCGTTCAGCCACTCTGTGTCTTTTGATTGGAAAAGTCAGTTTATTTACATTTAAAGTAATTATGGATAGGTATGTGCTTATTGCCATTTTGTCCATTGTTTTCTGGCTGTTTTTGTAATTCCTCTCTGTTCCTTTCTTATCTTGCTTTCTACCTTTGGGTTTGATGAGTTTTTAAGTGCTTTTATTTTTAAATGCTTTTATTCCTTTCTCTTTCTCTTTACGTATTTACTATAGGTTTTTGCCTTGTGCTTTTGATGAGGACTATGTATAATCTGTAACCATCTATTTTAAATTGATAACAACTTAAGTTTGATCCCATTATAAAAGTCAGCTTTTTTACTCTATCAACATTTTGGTTTTGATGTCACATTTTACATTTTATTATCTTGTGATTTCCTTAACTATTTATTGTCATCGTGATTATTTTTACTAGTTTTGTCTTTTAACCTCCATACTACCTACCTTCACTATATATTTAGCTTTCAGTGAGATTTATTCTTTCCCATGTTTTCTTGTTACTCTTTAACACCCTTACTTTTCAGCTTAAAGAAGTCCCTTTAAAATCTCTTATAAGACCAGTTTAGTGGTGATGACATTCTTTAGCTTCTGCTGGTCCAGAAAACTCTTTATCTCTCCTTCAATACTGAATGATAATTTCGCTAGATAAAGTATTCTTGGTTGGAAGGGTTTTTGTTTCTGTTTTTGTTTTCCTTTAAGCACTCTGAATATATTATACCACTCTCTTTCGGCCTGCAAAATTTCTGCTGAAAAATCTGCATAGTCTTATGGGGATTCTTTTGTATGTAACAAGTATTTTTTCTTGCTTCTTTTAATATTCTCTCCTTATTTTTAATTTTGACATTTTATTTATATTGTGTCTCAATGTGACCCTTTTTGGGTCCTTCTTTGAGCTTCCTGGATCTAAATGTCTGTTTCCTTCCCCAGGTTAGGGAAATTTTCAGCCATTATTTCTATAAATAAGATTTCTGCCCCTACACTTCATTTTTCTCCTTCTGGGAGCCCTATAATGTGATGTTAGTCCATTTGATGTTGTCCTGTAAATCCTTTAAGCTATCTTCACTTTAATTCTCTTTTCTTTCTGCTGCTCTAATTGGGTGAGTTCCACTGCCTTGTCTTCGAATTGAACAATCATTTCTTCTGCTTTATCTAATCCGGTGTTTCCCCTGTAGTGTATTTTTCAGTTTGGTTATTGCATTCTTCAGCTTTGTGACTTCTATTTAGTACTTTCTTGTATTTTCCATCTGTATGTTGAACTTCTCACTGTTAATCCATTCTTCTCCCTAGTTTAGTAAACATCATTATGACTATTACTTTAAACTTGTTTTCAGGTTAAATTACTTATCTCCATTTCATGAATTTTTTTCTGAGGTTTTATCTTGTTCTTTCATTTGAAATATTCCTCTGTTTCTTCATATTGCTTGACTCCTTTGTTGGTTTCTATACAGTGGATGACGCAACTGCTCTCCCAGTCTTGAAGAAGTGGCCTCATGTGGGAGATGAAACTTGCTATTCGATCCTGCTTCTGCTCTATGTCATCTCTCAACTTTTTGTGTTTTTCCAAACAGCCTAATATATTTTTAATAGCTCCCAGTAGTTGAGGATGTGCCAAGACCTGTCAGTGTCCCTAAGGGGAGGATCTCAGCACTCAACAGACTGAGGCTGTTTGGAAGCCAGACCCTCAAGCAGCAGCTTTTAAAAGTATGCCAGTATATCTCACAGTATGCTGTGGGACCACAAGCATAGCTGGCCACCAGAGTCAGGCAATCTGGCAGTGTCCCCTGGACAGCAGTGGTATAAAAAAGGGCTCCAGATAAGTATATAAACTCTTTTCTGGGAGATACTGGTAAATTGGAGCAAGGCAGTGGGAGAGCACTAAGATGGTATCCATGGCCTGTATTCTTTTAAGTTGCTCCACAGGCCATTATATGTACACCAAACCTGAAGCCTGTCCCTTAGGGTGAAGCTCCAGGACTATTGCCAAAAAGACAAGAAATAACAAGTGTTGACAAGGATATGGAGAAAAGGGAACCTATGTACACTGTTGGTGGGAATGTAAATTGGTGCAGCCACTATACAAAATAGTATGGAGGTTCCTCAAAAATTAAAAATAGAGATACCATATAATCCAGCAATTCCATTTCTGGGTATTAATTCAAAGAAAATGAAAACACTAACTTGAAAAGATATATGCACCCACATGTTCATTGCAACATTATTTATAACAACCAAGATAAGGAAACAATGTAAGTGTCCATTGATGAATGAATGGGTAAAGGATTGTGGGGTGTGTGTGTGTGTGTGTGTGTGTGTGTGTGTGTAATGGAATACTATTCAGTCATAAAGAATGTGACAAGGATATTATGTTAAATGAAATCAGACAGAAGAAGACAAATATGGTATGCTCTCTTACATGTGGAATATTAAAAAAAAGAAAAGATAAATAAACAAAGCCATAGATATAGGGAACAGATTGGTGGTTGGCAGAGATGGGGGAAGAAATGAGTAGAGGGAGTGAAGAAAAAAAAAAGTAAAACAAAACAAAACAAACCCAGAAACCATCTACAAATGTAAGTGAGGTTTAGACGTGTACTTTGAAAAAGAGCTTGGGCCAACTTAGAGATGGTTAGGAAGCTCTGTTTTAGTTTAATTACCTTAAAGTCTTTTAAGGAACAACTTACTCTAAGAAATATATTTACTTCCAGGCCACACACATATACATATGAATCCAGAAACATAATTTTGCTGAACAATATTTATCTTTACTATGTGTCTTATAACTTATTTGCTATTCTTTTCTATTTCATTAATTTTTTTTTTTTTGTTTCTTGACATACTAATGGGTTGAGACTTTCAGCCCAATAAACAGTTTTATAAGATAATAAAAAAAATAGGGTAAGGCTTTTCATCTATTATTTGTTATAGCACCTAGAACAAATTTAAGTGTAGTGACTTAAATAGTGTTCCCTCAAATTTCATGTCCATCTGAAAGCTCGGAATGTGACCTTATTTGGAAATAGGGTCTTTGAAGATATCATTAGTAAAGGATCTAAATATGAAATCATCATGGATTTAGGGCAGGCTCTAATCTAATAACCGATGTCCTTAAAAGAAGAAGAGAGGACACAGACATGCAGGGGAAGACAAGGTGAAGATAACAGTAGACAGTGAGGTGATGTGTGAACAAGCTAAGCAATGCTAGGACCTACCAAAAGGTGATAGCTCAAGGTACGGTTCTTTTCTGGAGCATGGGAGCATGGCCCTGCTGACCCCTTGATTTCAGACTTACAACCTCCACAACAGAATTGAGAGAGGATACATTCCTTTACCTTCTTCAGGAATGCCATATATATACTTGACCATTTGTATTTCTTGTGGATTTAGAAAATCAGTTTTTTTATTTTGCAAAAAATAATGCATGAAAATTTTATGCAATGTTCATTTAATCTATTATTTTGTATATATTTTAATTTTAACATTACTACTTATTATAATTCATGAACAGAGCACATCTTTCCGTTTATTCAGGCATTTGTTTAATTTCTCTTAGTAATGTTTTTTATTTTCGAGTGTTGAGGTCTGTTACATCATGCATTATTTATTTCTGATAATTAATATTTTTCAGGATATAATTTAAAATTTCATTTTCTATTTGTTTATTGCTGGCATACAGTAATTAAAATGTTTTTGCATATTGAGCTTGTATTTTGCAATCTTACAACATGTATTTTTAAAAATTTATCCATAGATTTCTTGGGCACTTTTATTTCTTCATAATTCTTATAATTTTTTTATTTGCTTTATTGAGCTGGCTATTACTTCCCATTACAACTTTGAATAGAAGGCTTCTTTTTCTCATTCCCAATCTCAAAGGTAAAAGTGTTAAAATTTCTCCATTAAGTATGATACTTGATTATTGCTCAAATAACCTTAACTATTTACGTCTGTAATTTTTATTTTGTAATAAAGGGTGTTTATAAAATAATACTGGAAACTGCAGAAGTTATTATCTTCTAAGAGAAAGGATTATTTCTTTCATGTTTTGGGCAAGCAGAGTAATGTTCTGGTCACCTCAGTCCCTTCAAGAATTAGGCTGAGAGATAGCTGGGAAGACAGTTTGAATGAAACTGATTATGTATCTGAGTTGCCCTTGTATTTTGATTTAGGAACTTGACAGATTTTTCTCTGCTCAGCTCGATATGTTAAGTACTGACCTTCAGAGCTTTTTAATTAGCTTTTTAGCTTCCCATTCCATAGGGCTTCATAATTTGGACAATGTTTTGAAGTGAAAACTGACCATGTGTTTGAGGTTCTTGAAGTTGTCAATTTTATCCCTACAGCTTCTGAATGCTAAAATGATTGCTGCTTTCCCTGCCCCCATCAGTCACCTGACAGGACCGACTTTGGATTCTTACCCTCAAACTGCACACAGAATTGGAACACACTGTGTGTGCTAAGAAGCTGTTGGGACTCAGCGTCAGTCCAGCACCCCTTTAGGGCTTTCATCTTTTGCCTGCTTTGTTTCAGGCTCTCTTCCTCTGGCAACCATTTCCTCAGGACCCTGTGACTGGGGGACATTTCATTCTGCCTTGCAAAAGCTTTCAGCCAAAATTCTGAACTCAGCTTGAGGGGAGATCTCATTGTGTTCTAGTCTTTCCAAGTCTCCAATTCACTCAAGGCTCTGGAAACTGTTAAAAGCTTTTCTGGATGTTTCTTCCCCTGAAGCTGCCCTTGGCATGGTCAGACTTTGATTTTCAGTCTGCATTAAAATCATAGATGAGTCCCCCGGGCCCCAGCCCGTCTTCCATCCAAGATGGGGAGAAATTAAAATAAAAACAGAAATACCAAAAAAAAAAAAAAAAAAAAAAAAAGTTGCTGAGTATCAGGCTACTTCTAACAAGTTTTCCACTTTCTGGAATTTTAATTTACTTGGTTCTCATTATAGTTGGCCCTTGAACAATATACATTTAAACTACATGTGTTCACGTGTATGTGGATTTTTTCCAATACAGTACAGTACTGTAAATGTATTTTCCTTATGGTTTTCTTAACATTGTTTTTTCTCTAGCTTACTTTATTGTAAGTAAACAGTATATAATTCATATAACATAAAATGTGTTAATTGTTTGTGTTGTCAGTAAGACCAAGATAAAAGATCTGTACACTGAAAACTATAAGACATTGATGAAAGAAATTGAAGAAGACACAAATAAATAGAAAGATATCCCATGCTCATGGATTGGAATAAATATTGTTGAAATATCCATACAACCCAAAGCAATCTACAGATCCAGTGCTATCTCTGTCAAAATTCCAAAGGCATTTTTCAGGGAAATGAAAACAACAACAACAACAAACAAACAAAAACCTAAGATTTGTATAGAACCACAAAAGACCCCAGATAGCCAAATCAATCTTGATAAAGAAGAATGGAGGTGGAAGGCTCACACTTTCTGATTTCAAAATATATTACAAAACTATAGTAATCAAAACAGTATGGTATTGACATAAAAACAGATACATAGATCAATGAAACTGAATAGAGTCCAGAAATAAGCCCACTCATGTTTGTTTAGTTAGTTTAGGACAAATGGGTCAAAACTATACAACGAGAAAGGACAGTCTCTTCAATAAGTGGTGTTATTATACTATACACAAAAATCAATGCAAAGTGAATTAAAGACTTGCATGTAGGACCTGAAACCTTAAAAATCCAGAAGAAAAAAAAAAACCCTAGAAGAAAACATAGGTGATAAGCTCCTTGACATCATTCTTTATGATTTTTTGGATATGACATGAATAACAAAGGCAACAGAAGTAAAAATAACAAATGAGACTATATCAAATTAAAAAGCTTCTGCACAGCAAAGGAAACCATTAACAAAATGAAAAGGCATCCTGGGGCACCTGGGTGGCGTAGTCGTTAAGCGTCTGCCTTCGGCTCAGGGCGTGATCCCAGCATTCTGGGATCGAGCCCCACATCAGGCTCCTCTGCTAGGAGCCTGCTTCTTCCTCTCCCACTCCCCCTGCTTGTGTTCCCTCTCTCGCTGGCTGTCTCTTTCTGTCAAATAAATAAATAAAATCTTTAAAAAAAAATGAAAAGGCATCCTAAGGAATGTGAGAAAATATTTTCAAATCATTTATCTGATAAGGGATTAATATCCAAATTATATAAAACTCCTACAACTCAATAGCAAAAAAACTAAACATTCCAGTTAAGAAAGGGTAGAGGAACTGAATAGACATTTTTTCAAAGAAGACCTACAAATGGCCAACAAGTACGTGAAAAGGTGCTCAAATCAGTAAACCAGATGAGGGATCAGATACATTCCTCAGACCATTTTTGAAAAATACAGTGTGCTTCCTTGGACCTTCCTCTGACTATAACAGTACACATCTCTGCCACATGAAAAATGCACTCACCCTCTCTCTCAAGGCTCTCCAGATTTTCAAACCATTACAGCCTTATGTTTGGGGTCTAGGATCTCATTATCTAAATCAAGTGTATGTGGAAATAAGGAACTTCAGGTGTGGTTCCTTGATCACGCTTTTCAGTTAATTCCTTTTTATCTGAAGATGTGGGAACTAACGAGACAAATTGTCTATTCTATACCACTCAAATACAACGGTGGGACAAACTTAACATATAATGGTGCAGGAAGCATAACCATTACATACCTTCTCATTATTCTTGGCTCTGACTTCCAGGCTATTTTGCCCTCTAAGTCTTCCTTCCTTTTCAGGAGAAAACCTATGTGTTGGAGCTGAGTAGTTTCCTCAGTCTGCTCTCTCTTCACAAAAGTTGAGGGAAAAAAGATTTCTCTTCATTTAATGGTATCTGTCCAATCCAGACCAAACTGGTATTTTCCCCTCATGATATTATCTTTAAAATTCTGTGGTCTTCCTGTGAATGTTAGTGGGATTCAGTTTATTAGACAAAACCTATACCTACAAATCTCATTGAGATCATCCCTTCTTTTAAGTTTACCCGAGGATATCCTTAAGATTCTTATAAACACCTCTCTCTCTTTTTTAATTTGTAAACAGCTTTATTTGTAGTTTATTTTCATTATTGCATTATTGATTTTTCCTTCCATACCAAGTATGTGAAAGGAAGCATTTTATGTAAGTTTCAGGTTCTAAAGTAAGGAAGTGGGGGTGCCTGGGTGGCTCAGTCAGTTAAGTGTCTGCCTTCAGCTTGGGTCATGATCCTGGAGTCCCAGGATCAAGCCCTGTGTCAGGCTCTGCCCCTCCCACTCCCTCCCCTGCTCATGTTCTCTCTCTCTCTCAAATAAAATAATTTTTAAAAAATAAATTAAGGAAGTACAATTAACTATTATATATAATTTTGTCATAATATATTATATATGTTATAATTGTATGTCTATATAATATATGATGATTATAATGATAATATATAATATAATTATATGTATAAATCATAATGTATGCCAACAAATGTATTGTCATACTCTTAATTTTTGCTAATCTGGTAGATGTGAATGGTGTCTCGTAGTAGTTATATTCTCTGTTCAATGATGGTTTTGAGTGTCGTTCTCTATATTTTTTCTTATAATCTGCATATGTGTGCCTTTTATGTGTTTCTTATGTATTATTGATCTTTTTGTAATTGGCAGATAGGAATTTTTAAATACATATTTTGTATGTTAATTCTTTGTCAGAGTAAGTGTGACAGATATCTTATTGAGCTATCTTTTCATTTTCTTGATATGTTCTTGATATATACAATTAAATAATTCCAATTCCAGTTTAATCTAATCTAGTTTGTACTTCTGACATTTAAAAAAAAAATTTCCCTGCCGAAACACTTAAAGATATTGTCACATTGTGTCTTCTCAAGGTTTTAAAATCTTATTCCTTACACTGTCCAATTTAACTGATGGAAATAAATTTTTAAAAAATATAATGCTAGGAAAGTATGGTAGTTAATTTCATGCATTAACCTGATGGGCTAAGGGATCCTTAGATAGCTGGTAAAACAATATTTCTGGATATGTTTGTGAATGTTTTTCTGGAAGATACTAGCGTTTGATTCCATAGACTAAGTAAAGAGATACGTCCTTACCAATGTGGTGGGCATCATCCAATCCACTGAGGGCACTGATGGAAGAAAAAGGTGAAAGGACACATTTGCAGAACATTGCTCTTTTCTTGCCATTGGTCATTGAAGACCCTGGTTCTAGAGCCTTTGGACTCTGGGACTTAAAACAGTAGCCCCATGGTTCTCAGTCCTTTGTACTTGGACTGAATTATATATTGGCTTTTCTGGTTCTCCAGCCTGCAGACAACAACCATGCAAGCACATTTCTGTAATAAATCTCTTCTTATATATATATCTGTATGTATCCTATTGGTTTTGTTTCTCTGAAGTCAGTTTCTTTGACTAATACAGAAAGCACGCATATTCAGTTTTGTTTTTTTTTTTCTTCCAGCTGTTCTTGAAAAGAATCCATAGAAGAGTTTTGACTACAGTATTTTTCTATATATTCATTAGATTAACTTGTTAAACTGTATCATTCTAATCATCTGTAAATTTACAGATTAGTTGATTGATTAATCTATTAATTGCTAAAATAGGTTAAAATGTGTCTCTCTCAAGGTAAATTTCTAAATTTATACTTTAAGTTTGGTTAGTTTTTTGCTTTATATATTTTGAACTTAGGTTATTAAATACAGTGTTAAATTTGTTATGTCTTTCAAGTGAATTTAACTTTTCGCCTTAATTTTACATACTATAGAAGGCACTTCTCCCTATATGTTTTGTTTTTTCTTATCCTAACTCAGGACTATAATTATTACTTCTTTGCAGATGACTTCCCTTATCTGTATTCTAAATTGTAACCTCTTCCCAGAAATATATTGCTGCATTTCCAACAACTTGCTAGATATTTTCACTAGTATATTCCATTAGAATGTACAGTCTGTACATTCAAGTACAGTCTGTCCCCAAATTAAATAACCATGTTCCTTCTTAAACCTACTCCTCTTTCTATTTTATCTCTTTCAATAGTGTCCTTTTGTGTAAGACACTCACGCTTATAACATGACCTTTTCACTCTGTCTTGTATTTGTATTTGCGATTTAGTTGTTAAGTGCTATTGATTCTACCTCTACAGCATAATTGTGATCAGTACATACACTCTGCATCAACAGTTGAAGGTCCTCAATACTTTCTCCTTGATCATTGCAAATCAACCTCATTTCCCTACTTCCAGCATCAACTCCACCTGTGTTTTTTATACGTTAGCTTGCAGATCAAACTTTCTGAACAAATATTTATATCATATAATGTCTCTTTAAAAAGAACTTAATAGCATAGTGATTAAATATATGGCTTTGGAATCTGATGGTCTTCTTGTACTAGAGGTCTTCTGTTTGTTTCCTGGTCTATTCAGATCCATTCTGTGTTCATTTCCACCTTGCTTTAGCCTGCAACAAGGGGCTGAAGTGTCATGCACTGTCATATTCCTCCTGCTCTTTAGCTTCTTTTAGATTGTTTTTTCACCCTGTCTTGTCCTTGCAGTCTTGGGTTGACTGTGTTCTACTGCCAAAAGCCAAAGCTCCCATCAGTGTGGTCTTCTTGCAGTGCCCTCCTTCCAGTTTCTGGTAATAGTTTCTTTCCTGTATGCCTTCAGATATAGGGATAGAACTATCTCTCCCTCCATCCTATCACTAGGGCACTGCACTATCCCAAGTAGTTTGCCTACATGGTATCTTTATAGATAATCCCTCCATTAAACTCTTGTGTATTATGCTGACTTTATTATACCATCTTTTTCCTGATTGGAAATTATCTTTCATCCTGGCCTCGCCACTTACTACTGGATAAATTTGGGGAATTTATTTAATGTTTTTGAGTCTTATTTCGTCATCTGGAATATGGACTAAGTAATTATCTAGAAAAGTTATAGTGTCATATATAATAATAATATATTATTTATAAAATAAAATAGAAAATCTTTAGCTTTTAGTTAAAGATATGTCAGAGGGAAAGGAAAGGCAAAAAATATTCTCCTTTTCAGTATAATAGGCAGATAATGCTGGGACACACACTACAGAGATATATAGAAGCCCTCCAGTGGAATTGAGCCATAGTTGTCCACAATGAAAACCAACTCAATAAAGGACTCTTAAACTGGCTCTTCCTCTTTGCCTGTTTTTGCTATTCAGTCTTTCCACTCCTCTATATTTGATTGTTTTCCCAAAGAAACACTTTGTATGTGAACCCTTACTTCAGGCTCTTTTTTCAAGGGAATCCCAAGCCAACACAAAATTACTGGGGTTAATTTTTGGGTAATGTAGTCAAAAGATTTTTTGGTTGTAAGGTAAAGATCAAGCTCTGGTCACTAACGCGTTGTGTCTGAGAATTGTGGAAGCTAATATTTTACTCTTCTGCAAAAAGCATTTCTTGTTCCTTAAACTTTTATCACCAACATTTTATCAACATTTATTACCAACTTTTGGGACTGGGAGAAAATAAAAACTATACGTCTATATGTAGTGGTATTGACTCTGTGGTAAAGGTAAAGGTAGTAAAGATATAAAACTCAGTGTGTAACATTACCAGGTAAATGATGGAATATTTTGGTATTGGCAGTTAATGTTTAATTTTGTTGACATAAATATAGTTGTTTCATTTGGAAATATCTAATTTGTGGTGGTATCAAGCCAGTTTTATATGATGTCATTTATTATGTGGCACAAATTTTCCATTACTGTATGAATTTTTATATACACTAAAAGGCAGAGTGCTCTAAATCACAGCAAAAAGTCCATAATAAAATGTTACTCTTTTTGGAATTTATATCTTATTTTTGCTAGTTTTGACTGGATTATAGTCTAATATGCGTTCAATGTAATTTAACAAATATTTACAGAGTGACAGTACAGTGTAACTGGATGCCTATACTTCAACAATTCTTTATCCCTGAGCTCAGTATCTGGTTTATGAAGACTGAGCATCTGATTTAAAAATAACATTGAATATAGGAAAAGCATAAAGCTTGAACAGATCAGGTCCCGATTTTCTTAAAGTCTGTTAATGTAATAACAAGAGAGTATCAGTGTTATACAGCAAAAGATAGATAAACAACAGATAAATAAATAAATATTTTTAAATATGTCAGACCTCAGTGACTTACATTTCCCTTCTAAAGCCTAATGGTATAAAACACTCTGGAATCCAACAGTGTGGCAAATATCCTATTCTGCGCACACTGTATTTCTCACCAAGCTACCGATGCACCTCCATAAACAATTAGACAGTCAGTGAGAAGCTATGTTTATTTACTCACTTATAGCTGTTTCTAGTGCACCTTTGTCATAGCTTCTTTGCTGATTCAATAGCAATTCTGATTGAAAACAATCAGTAATCTTTCCTACTACTCTTGAGAATGGTCATTACCTCTGGAGAAGGAGAGAGGAAAATATGATGATTGGGAGAAGAATAATTGAGTAGTATCTATAATATTTATTTTGTTAAAAATATGAAGCAAATATAGTAAAAGTTAATAATTAACAACTTAGCATTGGGTTTTTAGGGGTAAAAATTAGGATATAAGCTAATTTTTATGTGGCACATGGATCCTGAATACAGAAGCTAAAAAAACAGTATGAAGCTTATTTTCACTGTACTACATGGTAGTATAGAGGTAGGCAGTTCTGCTTCACAAACAAGATCAAGAGATAATCTGGCTTTCTTATGTTTTAAGCTCTACCATTCAAATGGGTGTTTGCCTAAATTGGATTGTTGGAACTGGCACATCAGCAGTGCTTCCATCTCTAGCATAGGAGAAGGCAAATAAGCAATAGAAAGCAGGCAATTTTCTTTTAGGGAAACTAAGAGGACATTGTACATATCACCATTTTAAAAGATTTATTTATTAGAGAGAGAGAGAGAGAGAGAGAAAGACAGAGAGAGCACAAGTGTGAGGGGCAGAGGGAGAAGGAGAGAGAATGTCAAGCAGATTCCACACTGAGTGTGGAGCCCAGCTCGGAGCTCAGTCTCTCAACCCCGAGTTCACGACCTGAGCTGAAACCAAGAGTCAGATGCTTAACCCACTGGACTCCCTAGGCACCCCTGTACATATCACTTTTACTCATATTCTACTTGCAAAGACTAAGTCCTTGTCCACATGCAGTACAAGGAGATTATCAAATATGATCTTTAGTTGGGCAGCTATATGTGTACTGCTAAAGCTCTGAGAATAGGACTTAGTTTCTATTATAAAAAGAAAGGTCAGAATGAAATCTAGGGGGAAATTAGTTATTCCCGTAATGCATGTCAATTACATTATGTATTGTTAAACTGTGTTATATGTTAAACATTTCTGTTTTTCTTAAGTTTGAAATTTAAAACTTGATAAATAGTTTGTTAATCATTTAAGGATCTGAATTAATTTAGTAAGAACATATCTTGCCATCTAATATACTTCGTGGTTGTTGCTTTTCATTATTAAAGTGATAGAAGGGGTGAACAGTTTAGACATAATATATCTGAATTTCTGTAAGGCATTAAACAATATATTTAAAATATTATGGGATACTGCAGACCAAATGAATTACAGATTGGCATATTAAGAGTTAATTAATCACCATTCCCAAGTATATTATTAATAGATCATAGTGAATCTAGAGGGCAGTTATCGATGGTATCTTACAGAGTTTCATCTTGAATTATTCAATAAATGTTGCAGAGGTGAAAATGAGGTGGGGAGAGAAAAGTGAACTGATAGCTATTATGGGTCTTCTGGGTAGGCACTGCTGAAATTTAAATGTGGAATGTAACCTATTACATGTATAATTTATTAAATTTTATTAAAAGCAGACAAATGTTATCACAGTTTTACAGGTAAAAGTGATTATGTAACTGTCATGAAAGTTAAGTTTACTGTATCTATGGAAGAGAAAGTTTAGGATAGCCAAAATATTGAATGTGTAGTCAGAATTAGGAACTAAAAGTAGCATATGAATTTATATAGATTTTGAGATATTGATTGTGTTAAAAATGTATACATTTTAAAACAGTTGATAACTCAGTCGATAGTCAGTTGTAGTTGCCAAAAACAACAGAAGCTATTGCAAATGTTATCTGTAGAATCTTTGATACTATCCAGAACATGGGGGTTAACATCCGTGTAATATTCTGTTTTACTCCCGTAGTTTGGCCTATTGCATTCAGTTTGAGAGTCTGCGTATTAAGAGACATTTTAACTGCCTGTAATGTGTCTGGACTAAAGGGATCAGAATCAAGGGATATTTGGAAATTACGCTGTATGTAGAATGATAGGACCAAGAATGTTAAATGTGTAAAATATTGTCTTAAAAATTTGAAGGATTTTCCTGGAAAATATGCACTATATTATTTATATCCTGTGTCACTTGGATATCAAAATTAAACCCATTGGTTTATAGGTAAGCAGATAATGACTCATGTAAGGAAAACATTTCTAACAACTTTACAGTTATGGTTGTTCAGAAGTGTAAAGTTACTTCCTGTTGAGAAAAGAGTCCTTTTTTTTTTTTTGTATTTTAATGTTTTTTTTTTTTTATTATGTTAGTCACCATACAGTACATCCCTGGTTTCTGATGTAAAGTTTGAGGATTCATTAGTTGCGTATAACACCCAGTGCACCATGCAAAACGTGCCCTCCTTACTACCCATCACCAGTCTATCCCATCCCCCACCCCTCTCCCCTCTGAAGCCCTCAGTTTGTTTCTCATAGTCCATAGTCTCTCATGTTTCATTCCCCCTCCTGATTACCCCTCCTTTCTTTATCCCTTTCTTCCCCTACCGATCTTCCTAGTTCTTATGTTCCATAGATGAGAGAAATCATATGATAATTGTCTTTCTCTGCTTGACTTATTTCACTTAGCATTATCTCCTCCAGTGCCGTCCATGTTGCAGCAAGTGTTGAGAACTCGTTCTTTCTGATAGCTGAGTAATATTCCATTGTATATTTCTTATAGAGAATAGATCCCTCTCTAAAGTGTATCTGAATTTACTGATAGGTGGAAAAGGTAGTAGGTGCGTATCCTTTTAACTTCAAATCATAGGAAATAGTTCTATCCCATTCCATTTGTCTGTTATCTATCAGACACTGTTCATTGTTATCATGAAATAATAATGTATATATAATATATATGATATGTAATAAATATACATTCATCTTCTATGCAATTGTATCTTAGGTGATTTTGCAGAAGGGAAAATGGACCAAGAGAATTACAGGAAATACTATAGCATTTTTCCAGTAAAACTTGAAGACATGAAAGCAGAAGTTTTTTTCTGTTTTTTTTTTTTTTTTTCTGAAAACATCTGATGTGGGAAGAATTCTCAGGCTCCCCATTCCATGGGTCTAAACTAGGGCATTTGTAAATGTCGGAAGGCATTTTTGGTTGCACAGTGAGCAAAAGATAGCAATAGAATTTATTGGGTAGGAGCCAGGGATGCTAGATATCCTTTTGAAACCCATTAAAAAACACTTTAGGGGATGTTCTCCCTTAGGAACTGACCTTTGTTTCACTTATTCAGGAAAAATAATAGTGATTAGTTTTGTTCCAGTTACATCTAGTGATAAGCAAACACATAGCCAATGCCCAGGACAGATGTAGTAAGGTGGAGAGGACTCGGGAGCAGAACATAAAACGCTTTGGCAGTGGCAGAGCTGGGCTTCTTCACATCCAGCAAAAAGTCTACTTTTTTTTCAAAGGCTTTGTGTTTTCTTAGGAAACTTTGGGAGGACTGAGAAATTTGTACTTTCAGGTGGTAATATGCTGCATCATCTCCTTATTTAATCATCTAGATTTCTGTATACTTTTCTTTAAAAAAAAATATAAGTCCCTTAATTATGTCTGCTTGTGTCTTTCTATTATCACACCAGTGTTTCTCAGGATAACCTGAATCACTCAGGAAAAGGACTAACTGAATCAATGTAGAGACATTTTAAAAATCAAAGTTTTCTTTGAATAGACAATCTGTGAAATGATCATTGAAATTATTAATTGAGTAAATACGAATTATTTATTCTATCTTATTGTTCGGTTGAATAGAGACCAGGGCTGAGACTCAGGAGAAATGTGTCCTATCAATATCAATTTGATCTCTAAAAAATTATCTTAATATGTTTTTGACTCTATCATATCATTGGAAGGTAGAGATAATAATTGTTACGTATTGTTTTTATGAAAATAAGACATTTTTAAATGCTATATAAAAGTAAGACTTTGTTATTAAAGACAGTTTTAGATTATTCAGAATAACAGATACTTGGTAGTTTTGCTTTCTCATTTCAAGATGCCAAATGTGGAACTAAATCTCCTTGGAATTATGGGATCATTTTATAATAATTTCAGATGTTGTAAAGAAAGACATATCTATGATAATGCACATAAGCTAGTCCAGTAAAAAAAACTAAAGAATGGATATTAAGCCCACTAACCTTGGGCTTTCTCCCCTCACAAGCAACACACACACAACAGAGCTTGTGACACTTCAAAATTCTCACTGAAATTCAGATTATAGTAGTAAATATAATAGAACAAACCACTGAAATCCATTCAGAGCACAGAAAAACAAATAAACAAAACACTAGGCTCCAGCATTGTCAGAACTGTACTGCTGAGTTAAGAAGTCAGGCAAGAAAATCAATTCTCTCTAACACATGAATTAAATGAATAAAAACTCAATATGAAGACAGAGGAAAAATAGCCCAGCATTCCTAAGCCAACCTCAAAATGCCCATTTAATGGGAGGAAGAAACAATATCCATCTGCATGGTTTTACTTATTTATTCAACTATTAATGACTAGAAATAGTATTAGGCATTTGAAATACAGAGGTACCTCCAATATGTGGCTTCTATTTTATTGGAAGTGCAAACATATGAGCAAATACAATGTGACGAAAGTTTTAATGAAGAATAAGGTGCATAGGAAACAATTTTAAGAGGCACCTAATCCAGATTGGGAGGGCTAGGGAAGGATTCTTGGAAGTGGTGACATCTGTGGAAAGCTGTGCCAGTTAAGAATGCATTAATCAGATGAAGTGGTGTAAGAGCTTAAGCACACAAAGTAGCAAGTGCACAAATGGGAGGTGAGAACCTTCGCTGGCTTGTAATGCAAAAAATGAAATAATTCAATATGGTTAAAGCATAGGATGGAAGCCAAGCAAGAAGTGAAGTTGGAGGTGACCATAGATCATGATGTGTGCATTTCTGAGTACTGTCAATGTGATGGAGAGTCAGGTATTTAAGGATCTTTGCAGGGAGTTGATGTTGTTAGATAAAGCATTGGTCACCATCTTGGTACAATTGATATGAGGATTTTCTAGGTATTATTGCATGCCAATCTTATTTTAATAAAAGTAACAGTAAATAGAGGAGTTGAAAGCTGTATTTTAGTACTCCCTATGTTTTGGTTAGGAATGTTATAAAGTTGGAAATCATGGTCTTCATATATACTGTACTGCTAATGAACCATGAGGTAATGGAAAATATGATACTTTGAATCACTAATTCTTTTTCCTAGACCATCTTACTGCCAGAAAAATTTGCAATTCCACTTGTAAAATGTGGAATGTAAAAAGAAGTCATAACTTCTTTCTTTCAATCCACAGAAGCAGTAGGATTAATATGACAGTTCTACATCTCAGAACTGACGGGCAGCTTGTTTACTTAGATGTAGAATATTGATAACCTTACAACTGGGTGGATGTTATTAAGTATACAAATATAACCTACTTCCCCTACCTACTATGTGGAATGCATGGGAAAGCTTATGCATGCCTCTTTTGGGACCATTTACAATAAGGATTTGCAAGTGTTGCTTTGGAAATCTGAATAAAAATTTCTGACCACTGTGTTTGCAACAAGATTTTTGTAGTTAGAGCTAATCATTGAAACTGCGTGGATACCTCAACTAAAAGAAATTATATTTAAGGATGGTATTTTAAAGTCTAGAAATAAACAACAAAAACAGTCTGTAAATTCACCTCAGCCTATGGAATTCCTGCAAGTCTGTTATTTTCTTTCACATCAAGACCTTTCCATGTGCTCATTGTGCCTGGCCCACCTGTCTTCGACCTGCTCTTTCCCCTACCTGCTTAATCACTCCAGGAAGCTTTGCTTATCCTCCAAGACATTGTCAGATGCCCTTTTCTTTGTCCCAGCCTTCTTATGGGACCTGGTTCTCCTCATTCTTTAGACAGCCCGTAAGAAGCTTGTACACCGTGAAAGAAAGGATAATCGGAACATGTTTAAAAATATTTGTAGAGTTGAATTGGATTAAGACATATATCTCTTCATAACCAAGAATTGCACAATACTTCTCCTTGCCATGTTATTTGTGAGAGACAAACCACAACTTGTCAATGTCAAAATCACATGATGAGATACTTCTTCCATACACTCTAATTACTGTTTTAGTAGTGTTAAGGAATATTTTGTGCTTTGAGAGAAAGATGCCACATGCAGTAAATCATGGTTAAGCAGAAAATTTAACGGAAATTATTTTAATTACAGGAATTCCTTGTTCTTCTTCCATCCCCAAATGATACACACATTATTTTTATTTAAAGCCTTATTACAAATGATGTGGAATTTTATCTGCCAACTTTTCTGGTCCAGTCTATATAGAATAGGAATGCTATCACTGTGGAATGAAGCATTCCTTGCGTGTTCACCACCTGGTAAATTTCATGGTCTGTACCTCAAAGATTGGGCTAAATCACACTGAACCCAAGACATACACCAAATCCTTCCTTGTAAGGGAGCATTATTGATTTTGCTGCCATTTTTTTTGTGTGCATATTAACTTTAGCTTATGTTATTCCCTACATCATTTTGAGTATTAATCTACAGTTTTTAAGTATATTTATTGCTATGCTATATAGATTTGATGCTCAAAATAATAGAAATACAGCTTGCCTGTCTTATAGAAGGAATTTAAAGATAGTGTCATAGTCATGTTTCAGAATCACTGATACCAACCACTTAAAGTAAACAGATGGTTTGCTGTCATAGCTCTTTGGATGTTAAAAGGTAAATTCCTCCTAAATTTGAGAACTATCTTTTCTTGGTCAGAAGAAGGGTATATCTAGGAACGTCTTTTGTGGAATAAAATAAATTATGTTTCCTCTTTAGAAAGGACCATTTTTGAATCAACTACAATCTGTTCTCCAGAACTTCCTGCCTAGAGTGTGCTGACATAGAATATAGAACATCTGCATAAATGTTATGTGAGATTTTCTGATCTCCCCATGTGATACTGACTTCTGTGTTTGCAAGCATTTTGGGGCAAGTTGAATATTTTTTCATGGAAATGTAGTTTATTTACAATCATCAGCACCAGTGCTGGGACATCTCATACCATCTTACAACCTTTGCATGTGTATTTTGCCTTTTTTTAAGAAATTCCAACTATTGGGATCCAGATTTTCCCATTGTACTACTTTTACCATGACTAGTTATTTACCTTAAAAATGGAATAAATGAAGAAAAGAAAGAAAGTATTTATGCCAAATCAAACCAGAGTATTTTGCAATCTTGAAGTCATATAAAAATTCCAGTAGGGATTTTGAGAACAAATTAATTATGGTTTTGTTTTGTTTTGTTTTGTTGCAGATGGTAGCTTAAAGATGTTTCTAGATAGAGACATCCCCCATGTATCCCCACCTTATTAGGAAGATTGCCCTAGTTACTTTGATATGTGGGAATTTGGGGAGCTTATCCATGGACAGATCAAATATTCTCTCCTGTAGTATTTCTTATATATACATGTGCTAACTGATGCAGTGCCTTATGTCAAAAGATAATAATACAGATTTAGAGCTCAGCAGATATATAATTTAAGTAAGCAATGAAATTTAGTATTTTTTAAGGAAAAGAGAATCATGCCTCTACCCAAAAACTAGTTCATCATGAAAAATGTGGGCTTTTTAACTTTACTCACATAAACAAATTTTATCATTCATAATAAAATATGCAGAAAATATATGATAAGAGCTGGCCCATTTTGAAAGAGCAATAAGTAACCTAACATTGTGCTATAAAAAAAAATGAGGACAGTTCATCAGGAAGAGGTACTTTCAGTGGCATATTGTAGAAAAACAAATAAACAAACTTGTTTTCTAAAGCTACTCCACATGCTACAGACTAATTTATTATTACATTACTATTTCCCTCTAAAATTTGAAATAGTGTGGTTGGAAAAGATTTTATACTTACCAGGAGTTCTAAATCCTTAAATTTTCAGTGCTTTGCATTTTCAATTCTTTATATACTAAAAGAAACAAAATGTTCCAGGCTCTCTCTTTATTTTTATTTCTGTTCAGAGATGCTGCAGAAACTGTCACAAAGAGGATTATCTAAACATGTGCTGAATTTAAAGCATGTATATGGATAAGGAGATATATGATTCAAGAGGAAAGAACAATACCTCCTGTATGAAAGTGCTTTTATCACTAAACTGGTTCCATGCAATCATTATTATGCAGATAAGTTGGAAGCAGCTAAATATTGTGAGCTTCTAGCACAACATAATTAAATAAACACATTGTCCTTTGTGTTTCCAGGAAAGTGGCTATAGAACTTGCAGCCTTTGGCAGTTCTCCAAGGCTGGTGGGCATCTGTGGCAGGGTATTTTTGTTCTCTGACAAATGAAAACTATAATTAACAAATGGTCTTACACTCCGAAGTGGGAGGGGGAGAAATATATGTTTCAGTGTGTATTAGTTCACATTAGTTCTTTGTTAAGTATTGATATGTTATCCCAACAATATTTTGTGAAATATCCCAGCTGTATAATGAGGTACATGTTTGCAATTGTCACACCATATCTTGGGATACAGCAAGAACACAGTACAAGGGTGTCTGGATCAAGGTCATTTACTTCACAAAGTGTGAAGTTAGATAAGAAGAGACGAAGGTGGAGCTGTGTTGGAAGCAGGAGGCAGGCTATAAAATAAGGAAAATTTTGTAGGGAAAGAGCAGTGATATGACCAAAAAGTGTATCAGTCCTCAGATAAGAGGAAAGAGAGAACATTTCAAATAATGACTAAGACCCCACATAAATACAAGGTTGTTTCTCCATGATTAATCTGAGGACTGAAACATAAATAAGTATAGCCCTGAATACATAGGAGTGATAAATCCCCCATCCACTTTTCAATCTTCTTACAAGTGGGGCCACTTGGCCGTTATTTAAAAGAGAGTTCCTCGATCTCAGTGATAATTGACTTTTTGGGCCAGATAATTCTTTGTTGTGAGGGGCTGCCCTGTGCATTGTAGGACGTTTAGTAGCATTTATGGGGTCTACCCATTAGGTGCAGTAGCACACCCCCTAGTTATGACAACAACAACAACAACAACAACAACAACAACAACAACACATCTGCAGAGATTGCTAAATGTTTCTGGAGGACAACTGGACTTCCAGTTGAGAACTGCTGATTTAGAGTTTCTACCTCAAATGTTACACATTTCCTAGAACAGAAAGGCTTAAGGGATTATATGCCTGCATTATTGGTTTTAGCATCAAATCATCCTTCCTCATAGACTAGTCTTGAGCCTGCATTCAACTTCATGAGAATCAGACTCCAAACTGTGCTTCACATTTTTTTAAGTGGATTTCTCCAGTATCCCTTCTGCCTGTGTCTCTATATTGTTAATTTGAAAATGATTCCACCATTCTAATAAACAGATCACGCCCTTACTCTTACCAGGGGTTGTTCTTTCTTTCCAGACATATAGTAGCTTTTTTCTCCCCTTGTACTCTACTATAATAATCACCATTTAAATATTCATGATAAGTGTTGCTGATAGAGCTGGCTTGTTCACCTAGGATCCAAAGTAGGACATGTATTCCACAGATATGATTATGGGTAGAGTTTTATGCTTTCTCCAATGAGAAAAACAGATTTATTGTCAAGGACCAAGTGAAGAATGAGAGCATCCACATCCAGCCTGGCCAAGGCAAAGTCATAAGGCACTCAAGGCAGAGATTGCATTAGAATGCCAATGCTTCCTTTTGGAATCAGAAATAAAATTATTGAACACATTTATTGAGATGGATGTGTTGGAAGTAGTTTTTCGTACAATTTCCTTGTGGTAACTTTTTGTTAGAAAGACTAGTGGAGAATCATATATATGTTACCACCATGATTCCTTAACAATATCATCTGTAATTATTCCTTCTGTTGTATCTTCTGAAAGAACACTTGCTGGCCAAAGTGGATTTTCAGAGCATTTGTTATCTAACTTGAATGAGAATGGGGACAAGAAGATGTTTGTTTTACATCTGTAGGATTCATAGATGTGTACTTTGTGTACAATATCCAGTAGACTTCAGAACAACCATTGATATCGTATTATTTCCCCTGTATGTTCTGTTCCTACTTCTCTTTCTGTTTTGCTCTCCACTGATGACCAAACTTTGTACTTAACCGAGAAATCAGAAATAATCAAACATGTACTTTTTTACCTTCCCATCACAAAACTTTGAACCTACCTGCATCTGCAGCCCCCTACATTGTCTGATTTACCCACTGTTACTTTGGATGAGGTATTCTTCTTCCAATTAAACATGTTGGGTGTGTCATGCATTCCACCTTCTAAAACTGTGACCTCTATAATTACCCACCTCTCTCCTATTCCTCTAGGGAGGTAAAGGCAACCTGAACTAAGGTTATTTGTGGGACCAGAAAGAGTACATGGATGAGAGATGTGGTGGAGTGACAATTGTGGCACATTTTCTAAACAAGCACAGAGATGCTATGGATTGGACCTAGGGAAATAAGAGAAGGAGCATTAATCTTATGATCTTTGGTTGATTCACACATACACATGCAAAATTACTTCCTATCTTTCCCAGGTAGAGAGAGCCATTGTGGCTTTCCCTGCTCTTATGAACTTTATAATGCATCCATGAATTCTTCAATGATGTTATTTCTAGAAGGATCCTTTTACTTTTTATGTCTCACCTTTGGCAGAAACTTTTTTACATTCTAGTTAAAATTGTGCTCTCTGTGGGATGTCTGGGTGGCTCAGTAAGTTAAGCATCTGCCTTCAGCTCAGGTCATGATCCCAGGGCTGCCTGCTCAGTGGGGAGCCTGCTTCTCCCTCTCCTGCTCCCCCCACAATCTCTTGATCTATTGTCTCTCTCTCTCAAATAAATAAATAACATCTTTAAAAGCAAAACTGTGCACTATGCATAAGGGTGATTCATATATACTTCGATAATGGAATTGCAGTGTTTTCTCTTTGTGATGGTGGAGGTTTTACTTTCTTCCACTATATTACCAAAATAACTGTGAGGGCCTTAGAGGGAGAAATACAAAAAAGAAATCTAAAATGATGATTGTGATTAAATTTCACATGTTCCAGTGATTATTAATTCTTCCAATATATAGTTTGATAACATTCCTTTCCCCATTGAGTTATAGTATCAAAATATTCGATTGTTTTTCATTTTTCTAATTTTAAAAAAAATTTTAAAGATATTTTTTATTTATTTGAGAGAGAGAGAGAGAGAGCACATGTGAGCGGGGTGAGGGGCAGAGGCAGAAGCAGGCTCTCCACTGAATAGGTAGCCCAATGTGGGGTTTGATCCCGGGACTCTGGAATCATGACCTGAGCCAAAGGCAGCCACTTAAAGGACTCAGCCACCCAGGCTCCCTGTTTTTTTGTTTTTCTAAAGCTTTTTTGTTTATGATAAAATTCACTTACCTGTACATAGCTTTTATTTAAGAAATTGAAAGTGTTATATCTGATATTAATCTACTAGGTTCTTCTCGGAAATTGATAACCATGATCTCTATTCCAATTTGAAACATATAAGCAGAATTTAAATCTGTTGGTTTCCACCAGTAGTCAATATCTATTGATTTAACAATCTTGAACATACAGTATTGCTTCTACACAAATGCTGATACACACATACAATTTCTATAAATTCTTATAAACTGTCACAAAATGACAGGATTTGTAAGGTAAATCCCGTGAGATCACCTCTTTATAAATATAATGAGTTGTGTTTATACACTTCTTTTTGTATCAGCTGTTCATCATAGACTTGGAAGAGGGCAGTGAAAAAGGACCAATGAAAGGTGCAAGGGAGGCAAGCCAATAATACTGCAGTAAGTTAGCAGAGTAAAACAAATCTTAAAAATTTAGTATGTACTCCTATTTGACTGATCTCTGTGGTTGAATGAGCATATATCAATTTCTTGGAACAGTATTAGTTTCAAATTGTGTGTCATTTTCCCCATGAGCACACTTAAATTATTAGTTGAAGGTTTGATTTAGAACATATTGCTACTCTATTTCAAATGAACTCAGACTCAAATTTTTAAAGTTTCTATAATCAAATGTATTCTGAATCTATGTTCTAAAACAAGTAGAGGTAAATACTTGAATAGAGATGCCAAAGTGTGGTGAGTGCACTAACTTTCTTACATTTCCTTATAATATCCATGGATACTATTCTCAATGAAACCTGGATATAAAAATGTGAATAATTCTCTTTGTAAAAATCATAGACATAAGTGAGATGATTTGAGATTACCAAAATTATTGAAGAAACAGCATTAGCCTTTAGGTTTGTGTGGAGATAATCACATCATGGCTAGCAAAGTTTTCTAGGTCTTGTACTGTGTCTTAACTGTTCATCTAAGCTTTTCATTTATTCCTCACCTCTATGTTGAATAAAATTTACATATATATGTATATATAGTATATAATATGTATAAAATTTACATATATATTTACACATATATATATAGTTTGTTCATATATATATATATATATATATATATGAACAAACTATTGAGGTCCTGAATTGTCCCAGTTTTTAAAAATTAATTTTAATTCCTCTTTGAAAGATTTACAGTAATAAAATAATCATTGTAAAACTATATTTTGTCTTAAATTTTGGCTCTTGGTTTTACACAGAAACTTCCTGGAATAAGTGCTCTCTAAAACCAAAATTTATAGGTGCCTGGGTGGCTCAGTCGATTACGCATCTGCCTGTGGCTCAGGTCATGATCCCAGGGTCCTGGGATCGAGTCCCACATCGGGCTCCCTGCTCAGCGGGGAGTCTGCTTCTCCCTCTACCCTTCCCCCTGCTTGTGATCTCTCTCTCTCTCTCAAATAAATAAATAAAATCCTTAAAAAAATAAAAATTAAAACACAAATTCCTTGAAAGTTTCTTTATACAATGAATTATACCAGTAATTTCAAATCATACCATAACCAAAATTTTTCAGTAATAAAATATCCAGATTAGTTATAACTGCATAAGATTCTGCTGTAATAATATGTTGCATTACATACTTTAAAGATGTACTTATTAAAATAGATCAAAATTGAATTTTTGTATTTCTTTTGCAGCTACTAAGAGGCCTAATGACTGTGGCTCTTAGTATTATTGTTAAGCAGAGTAATTTCTTAGACCCCCAATTTCACATATAAAAAGAATCAAGAACAGAAATCCTATTCATTTCCATTCTCTCAGTCTTCCTGTTAAAATAGCATGAATTTTTCTTACAGTTTTCCAAGAAGGATTATCAGGTACACGTATTGGTCCAGCAAAACAATAAAACAGGCATTAGCATGAAGCAGTGACCTGGCAATTAGAAGATACAGATTTTGTTTCTGCCTTCATCACTTGTTCATTTTGTCACTTGACCATTACTCCTTCTCTGTGAGCCTAGGCTTTTATGCCTACAAAATATCTTGTGTAGTGCAATAGATCTAGGGAATGCTCAGGAAATATTAAAAGATGGTAAATGGTAATGGTAAAACTGCCTCTTACCTCTTGACTACAGAGTGTGCTTTGTGACTGAATAAACAAAAGGCTTTGAAATTGGGGATGGACTTTTTTTTTTTTCCTAGCAGTAGTCAGTGCATTATTCTCTGCTTAATTATGAGTTGGACATAGAGGAAAATATACAGAGAGACAGTGGACATCTAGATCTTTCTTCGATGTGCTTACTAAAAGCAGTTCTTCATTCTCTTCTGCTGTTTCCTGCCCTGCTTAAAGATTTATGGAAAATAGCAGATATGAAGTTAAATAAATTGTAACTTTTCTGGTACTGTAAGGTTATTCTAAAGTTGCCGTTCTCTAAGAATAATGTTCTTTGAACTTTTGAATGACTTTAATTTCCTTTCCCTCAGATGTGTGCCTTATATCTTTCATGAGTGGTTTTATTTGTTTGTTTGTTTGTTTGTTTACTTGGGGCATTACTCTTTGGAACACACAAAATAGTATTGAAAATGGGCTGAAAAGGATAATGCATGTATGAACTAAGTTCATACTTGTTGAATATGATTGGCTTTTTCAGATGTAAGATCATTTCAAAGGTGGGTTGGTAGGCAAGCCCCTAAACTTACTTGCACCTCTCTAAAATTCTAGCTACATTTTAAAATAACTGTACTTACTTTAAAATTTGAAAATATTTAAATCTCTATTAAGTTAGCCATCTGTAGAATTTTCTTTTAAATGGTTCTGTTATTTTGTTGTTTTATGTGAAGCAGTTGTTTCAGCCTTACTTTATATTCTCAGGTTATCAAGATATAATGGGTTTCATCCTTTTATTTTATCTCAATTCTTACCTTTTTATAAGAATTTATTATTTTTACAACAATAGGGGAGAGCCATTCTTTGTCAAAATGCAGCTCTCTGATATTTATTGAAATAAACATGTATTTCTCATAGCATTTCTCAGAATCTAAGAAAAGAATTGCTATCACTCTGGCTGTTTTTTTCATTTTTGTTTGTGTTCAATTATGTTCACTTTGTTTTTGGCATATGATATGTTTTTGCATTTTAAAATCAGTTTTATGTTTCTTTATTGACTGATAATGCTTGTACACAAAAACAGAACATTGCAAAAATATTCAGCAGACAATGAAAAGGTCTGAAAGTCTTCCTGGAAAGTCAATAGTTGGAATTCAAAAATAGTTAGATCCTGCATATAACAGGCATTTTCCTATTTCTACTATCCCTGAGAGGAGATTTCATTTTATATGCATAGAACAAAGTCTATTGTATGTATTAAACCAACTTTATGACAACAGGGAATCTTTGTGGGTCTGAAAAATCAATGAAATATTTATAAGAAAAAATAGCTACTGAGAACATGCAGTCCCCGGTCATCATCCCGTGTAATAGGTGATGGCTTCAGCCATTTTCGAGTTACAAAATACAATTTATTACTATAAAATCTTCCTCATCACAAATCTGAGCTCTTTCCAAATTGATACAAGTTATTGCCCTGCAAGGAGGTAATGCCCATTCTCCACTCAGAGCTCAAATAGTTAATGTTCAGCACTTGGGACCAATTTGGCTGACATGAAAGAGCCCCTGGAGCAGTAATGGCTGTTTTCTGGTGATCTGTATATCACTGCACTTAAGTTCTAGAATGCCCAGAGTGCTTCCACATGTGGATATATTTTGTTACTGGGCTTAATGCATCCACTTGAATATTTAGATGAATCACTTTTCTGTCTTACAAATTTGTTTTCTGAATATCAAGCACTTAAAAATAATGCTGATAAATAGGCAATGGATACATTTTTTTTTCCTGCTTGATCAGTTTTTTTTTTTTTTCTTATCCTGAAACCACTAAGATCTGTATAAATCTTCACATCCATTTTGAACTGGAGCAGGTATAGATCAATATGAAATATGTAGACAAAAATGGACAAACTGACTTTGGTTTTACCTGGCTGGGTTTGCACAGCTGTCATGTGTAGCCATGCAGCTTGGGCATTGTATAACTTTAGAGAGCCCTGGTCACCTGGTCTCTGTCTGGATAGTACACAATTGGCACAACAATATGTGGGGACATTGACACAGATAGATTCAAAGCAAGTAAAGAGTTTGATTAAACAATTATTATAAAATTGTGTAACATTTTTGTGGCTGGTTACCTGAGTACATCAGACCCTTGCCTGATCTGAATTGCTTTCTTTTCTTAATGGCCTTTGATCTTAGACTATAAAAACCAGTATAAGAGTTCCTATAGTTCAGACTTCTTACTATCTAGGAATAAACTAACACTCTTATCATCCAGGGACTGAACTAAGTAAGCCACATAGCTAGTTAGTGGTTGTCAAACCTAGATATAAAATCCAAGTCTATAGACTTCCTTTCCAGTGATCTGTTTTCAAAATCTTTACCTTATTAATGTGTTGAGAGCGACCTCTCACCTGAAGATTATGAAACACAACACAGGGAAGTGACCTTACAATAATAGAATCCTGATTTTAGTCTCTCTTCAAGTCCATTCTACTATAGGGATTCCACAGTTTTGATCTTGGCTTGTTAACCTCATTAGCACTGATTCTCAACACCTGTGCCTTGGTTAGTTGGGGACCTAGGGTGTATGACTTCTTTGTACCAGAGCCCACAACCAATCATCATTTCTCTTGTGACCTGATAGAATATGAATAGCCAGAAATAGTGAATCTAGAATCAGTTATGGATCTTGAACAGGTTATAAAAATTTTGTGTATGATATATATATTATATATTAATTTTGTGTAATACATATGTATATATGCAACAGAGGTTTTGGACAATAGGCAAAGGCATGGCAAAATAATTTATTTATTTATTTTTTTTCCTAGTGAGGCTGATGGGGTTTTGTTTACTTTCCTAATGAGATGCTGATTTACATGTTTTGGAGAACCACTTATTCTCTGTTCTCTGTGCATGGTTTCAGCCTTGCAAATCTGAATTGGAGGCATGCATGAGTCCAGAGCAGATGTGTGCAACTGGGCAAACCATTTTGCCATTGCTCTTCCTTGGAATGATAATCCACATGCCGGGATTTCAAATGAGTTTAATACACATTTTCTTGATTAATGGAAAATGGCAGAGTGTAGGAGACTGAAACAGTTCGTGCTTTGCTTGATTAATTAATAAGGGACTCTCTTTTCCCAGCTTCAACTCATTATGCTAATGAAGTGTCATCAATTAAGGCTTTCCCTTGATTATGGAATCTGTCAGGTAGCGCTCAGTGAAAATGCTGCATTCCTTTGCTGTCTGGGTGGAATTGCCATTACAGCCCTCTATGAACTGCTCCTACCATTAGCTGCTGTTTGTTCTCTTTTCTCATTATTGTGTCTTTTTCTTGACCTTAAGCAAGATGATTATGGAAAGCTTGGAATAAACTGGAAAATGTTATCTCTGGGAATATGGGTCAAGAAAATGTGGTAACAGAAAGATACACACCATTCTTCATTCAGAACTCATTTGTAATTAACGATACAGTAAAAAATGAATCAAAAGAATACAGTGAACTTTCTGAAGTAAGTCTTTGACATTAGATTAGATAAGCAGTTCTGAAATAAATGGTCATTAACAATTTCTCACCCTACTATTCAAATTAAATTTTGAGAGGAAGGGTTTTTCCTAAGGGAAATACTCTGAGAACAAAAGAGTATGTATTTAAATGTTTTACTTTATTCACGTGAAGTTCTAATTTGTTTACAAATACTACTTGGATTTGGATCCAAGGTGAATAAGGTGACATAATGTAAAAATAATATAATATAACCAAATACAGCCTCTAGATTAAGTTTAGGAAACATTTTTATGTGTCTTAGTGGCCCTTGCTCTTCACTGAAGATGAGGCTTTTGGTATGGATGAATTCTATCCACTCATGTTGCCAGATCTACTCATTAGGGAACACCTTACTTTAAGATAGTACCCATTAATGGGAGACTGTTAAGCCATCCATTAAAGGTTGTAAGTAATGGAATACCTGAGTAATGCACTTAAAATCACCTATCCCATCTCGGTTTTGGTAACGCACATCTTAGGGGAGCAACATTAATGCATTTGTTTAATTTTCTCATTTCATTTAACCTAAAGTTAAAAAAAAAGTAGTTTTATAATTTTATGGAATATCTCTGGCTTTAGGGGCAAAAAATTTTAAACCAGTGGTGTCATCTGTTTAATTAATCCGTCAATGTCTCTGTTTCCCTAACTGTAGAATGAAGAGATAATGTTCATTCATGGGTACTTTTCTAGAGATTTTGGGAATAAATAAATGGGAAAGAAAATGGGATACTTTACTACTTGCTTTTAGGGAACACATTTATATTCTAGTGCTGTGAGTTTTAAAATTAGAGGAAGACATTTGATAGAGTTTATTGCTGAGTGTATTGAAGCTTAGTTACCTCTATCAGTTATACTAAAGTTTAATTCTCTTTTCAGAGAGCACTCTTTTTCTCTGCTTTCAGGAATAATGTTTCCAGTTCAGTGGAACTCTAGGTGTGCTGTCTTCAGGTCACATCTTTAACTCTCTCGTGGGTCCCAAACCTATGACAGTGCTGAGGAAAGACTGATTCATAAAGTGAATGGAGTGTGCTGCTGAGCGGAGGCAGTATTGACTGCCTCAACGAGGAATCCCTGCATTATCTTCTCAGAAGGATTCTGGTAAGAAATAGATCTAAATCTAAGGATGGACAAGTGGGAGGTTGGTATTCAGCAGAACTCAGGACTCACATTGTAGCAGTGCTACTCCTGTGGAGCACTAGCCCCCAGGAGCAGATTCTCCACGTGTGGCCCCGCACAAGGGCCATCCTCATGGCCAGGATTCAGTTTGATCGTCATACTGCATTTGCATATATGGTTTGGAGAAATGGTCAAATAACTTTTAAAACAGAAACTAGTGGAAGATCAAATTTCCCAGGTAAAGAAAAATTGGTGTTAGATGTTAAACCCAAGCCACGGTGTGTGCATTCGTTGTCATTTTAATCTTCTATTCATTGTGTTTTGTTTTGATATCAAAGTCATGATTATTGACTAGGTAGGATGAGATGGGCCAAAAGATATCTTTTAGAATACATTACTCTCTGTAAGCTTCTTCTTTTTAACAATAAGACTTTACTTTCATTGTAAAGAAACAACTTAATTTCAACTTTTCAACAAAGGGATATGTTCATGCTGTCATTAAATTTGAAGTTGTTTATGACACTGCAATGTTGATTGAGTGAGAGAAATAGAAAAATATCATAGGTTTGAGGATATGAGATATGACTGTCATTCATAACTGAAGTCATGCTGGGTATATAACATAATCTCATTGTGTCTTGCCTGGTTTGAAATACACACTAAAATGTGTATAGAGAGGAATGCCATATTTATGAATTTTAATTACTTCTAGCAAAATAGCCTTCAGGGCCTGAGTATATATGAAGTTCGCAGAGCAACAGATAAACAAACGTATTTTTTCAGTTGGACAATGCTATGTGTTTAGTCAATAATCAACAGTTAACCAAAAGGCAATAGGCTATAATCAGTTTAATGTATTGTAAGAAAGCACTTTACTTGGGGTACCAATGGGTCATTTGTTGCTCTAATAAAATTTGTTCTTCGTAGGAATTGACCATTATGTGAGACACAGGATAGAGAAGTAGTTAAATATGTAAACCCTGGAGCCAAACAGCTGGGGGAATGAATCCTAGGTCTCTCCTCTTTACTAGCTGTGTAAACATGAGCAGTCTCTTCAACCTTCCCATTCTTCATTTTCCTCTTCCATAATAGAAATATGTACCCTGTTCAGTTGTGTGGATTAAATGAGTTAATAGATGCAAAGCTGCTAGAATTATGTTGGCACAGATCAAATGGTATAAAAGTATTTGCTTTTTAATATAGGGCAATATATTATACTGGCAATTTTGACTGAATTTTAGGATCAGATAGATGGATGTTTATATTCTATCATTGTAAGTAGCTTTATTATTTTATTTTTTGTTTTTGGATCTTGGGTAAGTACTGAAACTATTGAGCCTCAATTTTCTCATCTGTAAAACAGGCACAGTGATAGGATTTACCATATGTTTCATAAAGATTGAACAAGCTCTGTTAATCACTGCTTAATAAGTATAATCATTAGCTTTCATTTTTATGTACACATGGAATACTGTTGCCACACTAATAGAGTTTATTGTCCTTGACCACATTCAGGATATATTAAAATCCCTTTGTTTCAGATGTATAAGCTAGAAAGAGGTGTAATGTAGTACACTCCAGATTCAATATTAAATATGTACTATTTAGCATTTATTTTGCAGTCCAGTGTTCTTCTCCCTTGCCACAACAAACTCCTGAATTATATCAGGAAAACAAATATGATAACCCTAACAGAAATGAATTATGTAGACACAGAAAATCCTTCCTACTGTTAAAAGATATTGGTTTTCTTAAAAAGGAAAGTAATATTTGCGTTGTGACTGGCATAATTGTATCTAAGCCACAGAGTGATCAGAAATTACAGCTTTATTGAAACTTGAAAGTTTACCTTCTGCCTTTTTTTCCCTTTGTCTAGATGCACAATACTCTTGAAATAAAATGTAAAATCTCACAGCCTAATAATAATTTCATCATCACTGATATCAAAACGTATAAGCAAAGAGACAGTGACCAAAGTATATATCTATATTCCTTCAAGGAACTGAAGGAAGAAGTCTTTCCTTTCAAATTATAAAATGTAGATTATGAATGTCTATAAATTCAGTGGTTACTGTTGTGCTCTCCGTTCAACACATTTTACTTTTACTTTTCTTTAACCTTAATAATTTTATATTTTTATACATATTTGATTCCTCATGAGTTATGCAATCACTTTGAGAAATTCAGAAATGAGGTGAAGACTACCTGCTCACCTGCTCTTTTTTTTTTTTTTTTCTGGGTGCAAAACTAAGGCTCTTTTCTTCATTTCCTTTGCGGATTGCTGTGAATGTAACCAAGTATCCTCTGGAAAAATGTGAGGAAAGTGATACGCACATTTCTGGGTCCATCTTATAAAAATTACCCATGAGCACTGCTTTATACTTCTTCCCCTTTCTTCTGCCCTAAATAGAAACTCCTAGAGTGCCCCTACACTACCCCCAGGATTGGTCATTTCCTAGGCATGTCCCAAGACAGTTTGCATGAGAGTGATACTATTTCAAAGTATTACATGTTTAGCTCCATTTTCTATAGCCCAGCTCACCTTAACGAGTAGGAAAATGATAATATCGAAATGGAGTGCTGCTGTAAAAAATTAAAATGTATTATAACATGAAATTTTGCTCTAACAACAAAAAACAAATGGAGGTCGTGGTAGATGGTGAGAAAAAATGGATACAGCAAGTGACAAAGTGGAATCGGGGGCTATGTGGTAGCAAAACATCTTGAAAACTCTCACTTGTTATTATTTGGAAGGTAGAACAAATACCTTCTGGACCCATAGCTCTAGGGTAAGTGATGAGAAAAAACTAGAAAGTTTATAAATGTGTGACTGTTCTTTGCTACACTGAGCCATGTGTTATGAGAAAGAGCTGAGCTCAGGCAAGAATTAGGTGTTTTTAAACAGAGATTGAAGGGAATAGCGAAAGCTAGATTAAAAGCATCGTAGGGTTTGAAAATGCAACTTCTCTGAACCCTGAACAATAAGAGATGAAACTGAAGAAAGCTCTGAGAACCAAAGGCACATTAAGACAGTATAATCAAAGGGCTTCAGCTCGTGCAAAAATCAACTTGAGAGGGGCCGTCTTCTCATGCACCCCTACTGTTTCAGATGACCTTAAAGCAATATTGGTGAAAGAGAGAGAGACAGAATCAGAGAGAGAGAGAGAGAAATGGAGGAAGAGGAAGAACAAAGAAATAAAGCCAACTTAATAGAACTGACTTAAAAATTATGGCGAGAAAAACTTTGGCATCATTTACTGGAACATGGAAATGACTGGAACATGGAACTTATCAGAAGCATATACATTTTTAATGGAATTATATTGTCTCAGAAACCACAAGCCCATAAAATTATTAACAATTTGGGAATTTCAGTGATACAGATATGGGGATTTTAGCATTATTCTTTCAACTTTTCTGTAAGTCTGATGTTATATTAAAAACTTAGAAAGAAGCCTTCATCTCCCTGTAAGGGGGGCAAGGTAGAACGTGATCATCACATCCAGTCAATGCCAGGAATTTCACCAGCAGGGAAATAGTTGTCCAAACTGTGGAATTTCCAGGTAATATATACTCCACCCCACCTACTTCGATGTAGCCACTGAAGACAACAAGGAGGGGCTTCTCGAAGGGCAGAGCCAAGAGCCACAGGATACACTGAAGAAGAAGAAGAAGAAATAAATAATAAATAAATAAATAACCTTCTCTAGGTCTCTGGGAAGGGGCTTTCCACAGTGCCTACCTTGTAGGATTTTATCCTGCCATAAACTAGGAACTGTGATGTATTTCTCATTTTTTCCCTTTCTTAAACAGGAGTTTTCATACAACAGTTTTGCTCTAATGTTGAGTGTGAAGGGACTTATAACTTCTCTCTCAATTCATAGGTCATTAGAGTACAAGGAACCAAATTCAAACTTAATAGACTTTGGGCAGACTTTCCTAACTAGTGGGTAATTAGGTTGTCTCACTTAGGCAAGAGTAAATATACACGGGTGGAAGAACCAACTTGGGTTGTGGCTGTTTGCAGGCCTCCAAGAAAACATGTTCTTTCTCCTAAACTATATCTTCCAGCTTCTCCTTCAGACAGATATGTGCATGCGCCTATATTCACTTCTGTGAATACCCCTCACCCCCACCCCCACCCCATCTGTTAAAAGTACTCCTCTGTGCTCATTTCCCATTCTGACTGACTGCGAGTATGATCTTCAAGGCAACCTTGCACACTCCATATTGAAGTTAGAGAAGTTGCCCTCAGTTTGGATTCTCAAGTGATTTGGGGGAGGAGACATTCCCTATACCCTGTAAACTTAGAAATTCCATGGAGCAAGAAGTAACTTCCCATCGTGCTGATCTTTTATGTATCTGGGTCCAGTTGTTTTTTTAGCCTAGCCTATGTAATGAATACAAAGGATAAAATCTATAAAATCTAATTGGAACTGTAAAGATCTAAGAAATATTTTAATCTAAATTTATCTAAACTGGTTAGAGGGTTAATTTAAATATCTCAAACTACCTCCAACATGTTTCAAATTTTGTAATGAGTAAATGAAAAATAAAATTAGGCTAAAACACTTTTAAAAATGATAGGCTGTTTAGATTTCCTTACATTCTGCTGATGACACTTAAAACACATCTGAGTTTATCTTTGTCCTAATTTTAAAAAAGAAAAGCTGAAATATATTCCCAAATTAATTTGCGACTCTATCTAGAAAGAGCAGAAAACACCATCACTACTTATCACCTTGCTACTGTATTCTAGGATTACTGAAGTGTTAGAAGTCTATTATCATGTCACTTGTAAATATTTTTTTTCACTACTAAATAATCTTCATATCTCTGGAAGCAGAGTTCTGTCACTGTGATTCAAAATGTATTTTAGCATGGGGCACCTGGGTGGCTCAGTCATTAAGCGTCTGCCTTCGGCTTAGGGCATGATCCCGGAGTCCTGGGGTCAAGCCCCACATTGGGCTCCCTGCTCCGCTGGGAGCCTGCTTCTTCCTCTCCCACTCCCCCTGCTTGTGTTCCCTCTCTCACTGGCTCTCTCTCTCTCTCTGTCAAATAAATAAATAAATAAAATCTTTAAAAAACAAACAAAAAACAAAATGTATTTTAGCAAAGTATTTTTTGTAAACCAAAAAATATATATAATAGAGTTTATTGCTTATATTTATTCCAGCTAGATGCACTTTTCTCTTATAAACTCCATTATAGAAAATCAATAACATAAAAAGGAGGTTAAGTGTACCCAAATATTAGCTATTAATCTAATATAGAAATAAAAATATTTAAAATGAAGATTTATGTCAACAAAATATACTTTCGATTTCAATTTCTGTTATGTTAAAATTGTTTTTGTTTTTGTGGATAAATTCTTTTTACATTTTTATTGTATTTTCAGGTGATCTCAATTGGAATCTCAGGCGCTGGTTTTTGTTTTGTTTTTTTAACTCATTTTATTTTTCTTGGTATGTCCAGGAAATTGAAAAGCAAATTAGGAAACACAATGTTCTGGTAAAAAGCATCAGGTCTTCTTGTGCTGAGGTAAATGCAAGCAGTAATTCTGCACTGCAGTTATTACTATGGAATCAGGAAGTATGGAACTGGAAAACAAATGTATCTTGCTGGAGGTTTAATCAACCAGCAATCTCCAGTAGTGTCCTTCTGTGAAATAGTGTCATTTTTATTAAGAATTTATTAACTTACATTTTATTTTTGAATCAGTGCTTGCAAGAGCAGTGTCATTATTTAATAGTTCTACCATGCTAATTTCCATATAGATCATGTTCTAAAGGTACATCCAGGGATGAGAGGACAAAATGGAGATGGGGCCAGTTTCCCCAAAATATATATTAAACTTTAGAATTAAAGCTGTTACTCTTCTAAGCAATTAAAATGTGATAAATTATGTAATAAAATATATGTCCTAGAGGTTTACAACATGTTCTTTAAAAAAATAATAATGAAACTACTACATGTTCATGGAGGGTAAAAAAAAAGAAAAAAGAAAAAGGAAAAGAAAATTTACCCATAATTCTACCAAGGTATAATCACTTTCTGTCTACATCTTTCATCCTATCTATTTATCTATCTACCTATCATATATCCATCTATCATTTATCTCATCTGTTCTTTTAGACTTTCTAAACTTGTGTGTGTATGTGTATATATATGATATATTTTCTTTATTTTTACCAAATTGGATTATATAATTTATACAATTTTATCTTCTTATTTGTGAGCATTTTTTATATCACTAAATATTCTTATAAAATAGAATTTTAGATAGCTTCATGGAATTCTTTATGTAGACGTACTATATATTCATCTATCTACCTGGAGTCAAACATTTACTATTTCTAATTTTGTCTCTTAGTAATACTATTTCTGTAAACATTTTTTACACAATTCTATAGCCCAGTTTTTTCTATTTTATAATTGTAGATTCTTAGAAATGAAATTCCTTGGTCATAAAGGAACAGCCTCTTTTAAACCCTCTTGACTTTAACTGCCAGAGTGACTTCAGACTAGATGTACTAATTTAATTCCAACCTACAATGCCTAAGAGGACCTGTTCACTGTACCCTAGCCAACATTAAATATTATTCTCACTATTAAAATATTTGGTAATTGTTCATTTAAACTATATCTTACTACTTTTTAATTGCCTTTTTTACTGAGAGATTATATTTAACATATATTCATACTATGTTTATCTGTTATTTTTATTTTTTTGTTTTTACAATTTACATTTACATCAGTGGTATAAACCAGAATGATGTTTAGAAATTGAAGTCATACCAAATATATTTTCCTTTGCTTCTGAATTTAATGAACTGCCCTAATGGTTTAGCTGTAAAGTGTGGTGTTAACTAAAATGATGGCATTTTAAACATAGCCTTTAACTGAAGAGCAAAGGGAAAATCATGTGCTTATTTTACCTGTTCTTCTTTTAGTTGTTTTTCTCTGCTATTTCACTACCTCATTTGTTTCAAAGGAAAATGTTTCAAAGAATAATTTATATAGAAATTGAAATTGTCTTTTTCTATAATGTACAGCTGTATGGAACAAAGTAACAACAGGAATATTTTTCCTCACTAAAACATATGTATTTGGTTTAATATAACAAAAATATCTAGGTTAGATCGCAATGAACTAAAGTGTAGAATGATTCACTTGTAGGATGGACCAAGTTTAATGTTTCATTATCAGTTTTAAAGGTCTGGTTATGCAAATTGATTTTGTAAATTTTAAAGAGGGTATTCTTAATCTACCTAAAATAAACTATTTCTAAGAATTTTAGAAATACAATTTACATGCAAAAAATTATGTGCTAAGTTCAGCTATTTCTTGTCTGTTTAATAAGCAAGTCTGACAAAAGAGGCCTATTCAGGAACACTATTAGCTGCTACTTTTGTGTATGCTATCAATTTTATTTCTAAATCAATTATACTTAAAAAAAAAAACTACAGAAAACTTGATGGAACATGTCCAAGTAAGTATTATATTCTTTAATACTGTAATTCTGAAAGTTTCTATGCTGACTCTAATAATACTATTCACTGTTTAAAACATTTTAAAAATCTCCTCTGGCCCTGTCTTCACTTGTTCTACTCTCTTGAATATCTTTATTAGTTACAATTATATTTTGAGTTTTCAAATCATAAAACCGTTTGGATCCATGTAGCTATATTAGGATATGTGGGTGTTGTTCCAAAACTTTCACAAAAAGTGCCACATGAATAAATGACTTTTTGTTGAAGAACACTCTCATTGGACATTGATACACTTCATTGATTTGCATCAAATATAACTTTTCAGAGTCCTCAAAATGTAAACGTTATAATCTTGACTGATCATATGACATTTTTCAGGTTTTTTATGGTATAATTGACACATAAAAATTGTGTATATTTAAGGTGTACAACCCGATGATTTGATATATGCACATATAGTGAAATGATCATCAAAATCAAGCTAATTAATATATTCATCACCTCTCATAGTTTACCCTTTCTTTTTCCTTTCCTTGTTTGTGGTGAGAACACTTGAGATCAACATTCTCAGCAGATTTCAAAAACACAATAAAATTTTATCAACTATATTCACCGTAATGTATATTAAATCTTCAGAACTTGTTCAACTTCTGTAACTGAAACCTTCTGCTTGACCAACATCTCCCCATTCCCCGCAACCCCCACTGCTGGCAACCGTCATTCTACTCTCTGCTTCTATGACTATTTAGATTCCACATGTAGGTGAGATTATGTAGTATTTGTCTTTCTGTGTCTGGTTTATTTCACTTAGCATAATGTTGTCTGGATTCATCCACAATGTCACAAATGGAAAATTTTTCCTTTTTTTTTAAGGTTGAATAATTTTCCATTGTATATATGTGTATATATACCACATTTTTTTTTACCCATTCATATTTTGGCTATTGTGAATAAAGCTGCTGTGAACATGAGAATGCAGATATCTCTTCATGATCCTGATTTCAGTTCTTTTGAATATGTATGCAGAAGTGGGACTGCTGGGTCAGATGGTAGTTCTGTTTCTTTTAAAGATTTATTTATTGTAGGGAGAAAGAGAGAGTGCAAGCAGGGGAGGGGCAGAGAGATAGGGAGAGAGAATCTCCAGCAGACTCCTGACACTTAATCAATTGAGCCACCCAGGCACTCCACAGTAGTTCTATTTTTAATTTTTTGAGGAACATCCATACTGGTTTTCATAGCAGCTGCACCATTTTATATTTCTATCCACTGTGCACAAGGGTTCCAATTTCTCCACATCCTCACCAAAACTTGTCATCTTTTATGCTTTTAATAATAGCCATCATAACAGATGTGAGGTGATATCTCATTGTAGTTTTGATTTGATATCCTGCATGTCTTGATCCTTAGAGTTTTTGCTCTGTGTTCAAAACAATATATATCACAATATTAGAAGAAACTTTGTTCTTATTCAAGTGAATTCATTTCTGCATGTTTACATTCTGCCTTTTATGCCAAACTTAGTTAAAAAATATATTTGAGCATAATTTGAAAAGTGAAATAAAATAGTATGTGATTCTTTTTCTAGTGGATATGGACATATTTGGTTAATAAAGAGTTATCTTCATGTGATTTAGTGACTTCAGCAGCAACACTAAAAATATACTAATTTTTTAAATGTTTAAATAAATATTCAATTAATTACCAATTACCTGCTTAGACATATAATCAACAGTAAAGATTTGTAAAATAACCTTAGGTTGGATAGCTTTACATAATCATCATTTATCAGGATGATAAAGCCATGATATTATGCCAGGGAAGAAAATATATTTAGAATGCTGTACTCATATTTATTCAACCCTGACTCTAATAAAAAGGTTGGTACTAATATTTGTATAATATCAAGTGGAATCCTCAAAGGTCACTGATGGTCTTGATGATGATAGAATAGTGGAGTCTTCACTGAGAGAAGTAAGAGGTCAAAGTTACCTCCCTTGACCAGACATTACAAAATTAGTGTTACTGATTTCAGAGTTTATCTTTAGAGTTAACTTTTCTTTCAAACTCCAGACTTCTGAATCAGACTTTCTACTGGATATCTTCATAAGAATGTTCCACAAGCACCTTCATAAAATTAAGCATCTTTTTTTTTTTCCAAAATATTTTCTTTTACCACTGCCTCTGCCCATCTAGACACTTGCCATTATCCATTATCCAAAATTTCTCACTGGAATTGTTGGAATTGTCTCTTAACTGGTTGCCCTTCTTCTTGCTCTCCAATTTTTTTAATATCTATACTGAGTTATATTTCTTTTTTTTTTTTTGAAGATTTTATTGATTTATTTATTTGAGAGAGAGTGAGAGCAAGAGAGATCGAAGAGGTAGAAGCAGACTTGCCACCAAGCAGGGAGCCCCAGGACCCTGGGATCATTACCTGAGCCGAAGACAGACTCCCAACTGACTGAGCCACCCAGGCACCCCCCCCCAACTTATATTTCTTTTTTTTTTTTAAAGATTTTATTTGAGAGAGAGAAAGAGAGTACAAGTAGGGGGAGGGGCAGAGGGAGAGGGGGAAGCAGGCTGCTCGCTGAGCAGGAAGCCAGTTGCGGGACTCCATCACAGGATCCTGGGAACATGACCTGAGCTGAAGGCAGACACTTAACCCATTGAGCCACCCAGGTGCCCCACCGAGGTATATTTCTTTTTTTTTTTTTTTAAGATTTTATTTATTATTTATTCGACAGAGATAGAGACAGCCAGCGAGAGAGGGAACACAAGCAGGGGGAGTGGGAGAGGAAGAAGCAGGCTCATAGCGGAGGAGCCTGATGTGGGGCTTGATCCCATAACGCCGGGATCACGCCCTGAGCCGAAGGCAGACGCTTAACCGCTGTGCCACCCAGGCGCCCCATCCGAGGCATATTTCTGACACACAAATAAAATTGTGCTATTTCTGCATTTTAATTGCTTAAGTGGCCCCTTAGCTCAATGTGACAAACTAGATATTCATGACACACTATAGAGGACTGTCTCAACTAGGCACTGTGCACTCAACATTTTTTCAAAATAGTTGCTCTGCTCTAAACTTGCTAGCTCTTTCATGCCACTTTGCTTTTGCAGATGCCTTTCTCCATGACTATACGCTCTCCAACACTTGTCTGATGAGGAGTCCAACAAATATTTTTCAGATCTCAGGCAAAACTCATCAGGGGCCACCTGGGTGGCTCAATCAGTTGAGCATCTGACTTCTGCTCAGGTCATGATCTCAGGGGCCTGGGATTGAGCCCCGCTGAGTGGAAAGTCTGCTTGTCCCACTCCCTCTGCCCCTCCCTCTTGTGCTGCACGTGCTCCCTCTGTCTCTCTTTCATTCCCTCTCTTTCTCTTTCTCTCTCTCTCTCTCGCTCAAATAAATGAAATATTATAAACAAACAAACAAAACCTCATCAGTAAAGTCATATCTGACTCCTCAAGGTAAATATATGCTTCCCTCCCACACAACAACAGTGCCATTAATTACACTTAAATTTTGTTTCTCAGTTTTCTTCTCATCGGATTTAAGATCTCTTGAAGTAAAAGATAATGTTTTGTTATCTTATATTTACATCAGGAAACAGAGTGGTTAGCCTATGGCAGAATCTAGTGCGATGATAGCAGTCTCTTTGAGGGCCACAGCAGAGTTGGACATATTCACATCATTGGTGGGCTCTGAGTCACCCTTCATAGATTCAATTTGAGAAATTGCTCATTTATCTGCTTTGCATGTTGGTCTATGGCATAAGTTTTTGAGGGGGAAGAAGGGCTATCAATTTTTTTTAAGTAATAGAAGAGGTACAAGGTTTAGACTGAAACCAACTTTTCTTTAAAAACTTCTATAGCAGGTTGTCATTAGTTATTCTTAGGGAAGTTACTGAATATTGAATCTTTAAAATAAGACTCACCATCTATATAATGCATAATTGTGAAAAGTAAAATGAAATAAGGTATTGTTTTTATCATAAGCTCATAGTTGTATAGCTTATTCATTCTTTTATTAAATGATACTCTAAAAACAGCTTTACAGGTTGTATGAATAAATTTATGCATAAGGGATCTCATAGGTATAAGAATCATAACATAGGATTTTTCTTTATTTTCTTGAACATTAATATCACAAGTCTATCACTAGACTTTCTTGGATAAGTCTAAGAAAAAATATTTTCTTTTTGAATATTTGGGTGAGCAAAGTTGATAATGTATATTTACTGTAGAATTTTTCAGTGTCATTTCAAATATGCTAATGTACAATATTCTGTGAATCTCTAATGTGGGCCACTACATGAAGTATTTTTCCAAGTTATTTTACTATAAAACTTTTAACACTTATTTTTCATGGAACTTTTTTTCACATTTCACAGAACTTATTTTCCTATAAAATTGAGTTTGGAACATCATATTTAACCCCACAATTTCTCTTTAGTGAGATATAAAATGCGATATTCCATCATGAGTGGTATTGAAACACAAAAGAGTTTGGGTGATATTCCTGGTCATTTTACTAGCACTGTAAAGTAGAACTTCCATTGGTAATAGAAATGTTCTATAAACTGTGCTGTCAACCCGGTATTGTATCCACCAGCATCATGAAACTATTAAGAACTTGAAATGTGTATATTGCAGTAAAGAACAGAATATTTTATTTTATTTTAATTGATTCAAATTTAAATTTAAAAAGCCTTATGTGCTGTTAACTTTCTATTAGACACCTTGGATCTAAGCAATTGTTCTGTTGTAGACAGTTACTAGGAGTTACCTGTCATTAGATGGTATGGATTAGTTTTCCTCACTTTAACTGAAAGTTGAATCATGCCCCAGTTTTTCTTAGTAATTTTTATAGTTGTATCATTCATCAATTTGATGAAAATAATTTTGAATCCAGTTTAATTTCCTGCCACTGCCACTTCTTGGAACAAATAGTTCTTTAAGTTTATTACCCACACTGAATAAGGGCTTCCTGATCTTTATTCTAAGATAACTTTGCTCAGTTGCAGTGTTTTACCTCTTATCCACTGTGTCAGAATTAGGCAAGTAAATGCATTGATATTATTTTCCTGTCTACATAGATTTTGATCCTATTTTTCTGTACCTTCACCTTTTGAATTAAAGGGTTACCATCATGTGAATGTATTATGTTATTATACCTAATTTTCTAAAAACAGACTTTTTTTAATTTTTATAAATTTATTTCTTCGTATTTTCTTCTTTCTAGTACAAGAGGGAGGGGAACAACAACAAACAACCCCAAACAAACAAATAAATCTGACAACTATTGCCCTTCTCCCTTCTTAACAACCATCTTATCTCCATTTTATAAAGGCTGTTTCCCCATGTTAGCAAGGGTCATCCGTTCAGGAGTTTGAAAGATGAGAAATGGCTACTCTGGTTGTTCATGCTCTGTGCTGCTGGAACTGAGCCCTTGAGTGATAATAATACAGGGAGTCAGGAAGCTGCTCTCAACAACACGAACCTTGTTCTTTAAAAAAAAATTGCTTTATATTGATTCAGGACATTGTATTTTGGTTTGTTTCTACTGTTGTCATTAAAATGCATAAGAACTTGTTAAATATTTTGGTTGTGCCAGCACAGGCTTTTGCCTGAGGGCGAGAGAAAGATGGCAAACAAAACCAAACAGCAGTGACAATTAAAATTGACTACTAATGTCTTTCTTTTGTCTATAGATAGTTACACACAATTTGAATTTTGTGCTGTTATAATTTTTTCTTTGAACTTCCCTATTCTGGCTTCCATTTTTCTGCTTATTTTCACTTAATCGTGAGATCTTATAATTTATTTCATTAGTGTCTTCACTTATCAAAAAAGTTTTATGTTATACAGCAACTTTAAGATTTCAAATCTTAGAGACTTTATGAGTTAAAAAGATTATGATACACTCTGATCTCCATATGTAATCCCAAATAAAAGTAATAGAAGCATGTTATATGGGTCTGCCAAAGTTCATATTTCTTCTGATTTTTTCACAATCGTTCCATAATCCTGAGCTTATACAATGTATTTAAAAGGCTCTTGAAATAATTTTTTTAATTATAAAAGTTTAAGTAGGCTATATTGATCCCTTTTGCTATGATCATTCCTTCTCTCTAATAATAAATTAATTACATAATAAATTAACCCAACACCATTTACTCCAGTTTTGCAAATGACAAGATATGTTGCTTTTTGTTGGATCCCATAAATACTTATAAAACTCATCTGTGTCTGGTCCTCCCCTTTTTTCTTGGCACATCCCCAACCTCTTGAAGTTAGTCACCAATAAATGACTCATTATGTTTAAGATGTTTTGGAGTTCCAGTTTTGCTTGCATCTAGCAGTGACCTCTAATCTGAATTAATAGTAACTTTTGGTACTGGGTAAGATTTCTGATATTTAGAGGCTTATTTAATTATCCTATCCTGTGTGTCATCTCAGGTAGAAAGCAAAGAGTTAAATTTCATGGTCTAGGGGTATAGGTATGTTCCGCTTTAGTAGATAATGCCAAACAGTTTTCAAAAATGGCCCCCACCAACTGTCTGTGAGAGTTTCACTTGTTCTACATCTCAACAACACTAGGTTTTGTTAGTTTAGAAAAAATTGGTCATTTTAGTGGGTTTGCAGTGGCGTTGGCATTTTGGCTATAATTTACATTTTTGTAAGCCTATCTGTGATTTGAAATACCCTCTTTTGAGAATTGCCTAAGTCACTTTCCTTTTTTTGTTTTTTCTTTGTTTGGGTTGTCTGACTTTTTACAATTAATTTTATGGATTTTCAAAAATATGGATGATATAAGTCTATTGTGGGATGCAGATATTGAAAGTATCTTCTAATTTGTGCAGTTATATTTGGTAATTTTAATAAGGTCTAATTAAATGTTTTACCTTATGGTTACTGTTTTCAACTACTCTAAAGTCATGAAGATTTTCTCCTATAACAAAGTATTGTTTTCTAATATACACATCTAAGTTCTACATTAGCTTTATTGGGATTTTGGTTATGACTTAGATTTCATTATCTTTTGTGCCATATCATATCATGACAATTTAAGTATTAATAGTAATTTAGGGTTTAATATAGCAATTGGAACCTACATGGATATAGGAAGAGATGGGGAAGTATAAGCCCAGAAGGCTGCAATTGAGGTATTGAAGAAATAATTACTAAATGGCTTTCATTGGAATATCCGGATATATTGAAAAGCCAACGCTTGAAGGAAATACAAAAAGGCTTCACATTTAGCTGTTAAGTTATATATATAATATGTTTCATCTAGAATCTGCAGAAGCTTCCTTCTTAGTGGTAGAATGCATGAATGACAATAATTTATTCTTTACTTTGGAAGGATTGTATCAGCATGCCCCAGACCACCAAACACCTAAAAACTGTAATGATATAGTGGACCCTAGAATTAGTGTAATTTTTTTCTGTTACCCTTGGAAGTTCATGTGTCTTACCAAGGCCATTAGTGTACTTACCCCTTCTTGCTTACCTGGTTTAATTAACATGATGCCTTCAATATATAGTGAATTAATATGATCCTATAGTGTGACCTTGTGTTCAGCTATCTTTAAAATGTTGGGTATTCAGTTTTTCTGTTGTATCTGAGTAAGTGGCTATAGGTCTCTTTGGAGGAAAGAATGGGAAAATAAATGTTCTATTCATTTGCCATGCTGTTGCAGAGACCTTCCTCTTAGAGACTCAGTCTTTCCTGTGTCCATGAGTTTCAAGGACTGGCTCGAGTCAAAAAACTAGACAAGAGACTGGATTTTTTTATTTTTGTTGTTTTGCTTTTTGTTTTTTGTTGTTTTTGTTTTTAGTGGCTGCAAAATTTCTTTAATCAAGTTTCTAATTTTAGACATGTTTAATTTTTTATTTTGATGAAAAATTTTTTATTGAAGCATAATTAACATGCAGTGTTATGTTAGTTTCAGGTATACAACATAATAAATCAACAATTCTGTACATTACTTAGGGCTCACCATGATAAATGAGTCACCATCTCTCACCAAATGACATTATTACAATCTTATGGACTATATTCCCTATGCTATACTTTTTCATCCCTATAACTGGAAATTTGTACTTCATAATCCCCTTTATCTATTTCACCCATTCTCCCACTCAACTCCCCTTTGGAAACCACCAATGTGTTCACAAGAGACTGATTTTTATAGGGGCAGCTGCCTTCAACATCTTGGCTTTCTATCTTTAATTTTTTTTTTTTTTTTGCATGTTTAGATTGAGCAGTTTCTTTATTGGCAGCCCATTAATTTGTGCCTAGGGAAATAGTGATCTGTTAACCATCTCCTTAGTTCTCAAAAGGTCATGTCCCTTTGGCTGATACTTCAACTTTCACAGTCACTTAAGCACTGCCATCTGGCCTCTATTACTTATGGTTTCTGTCATCCTGGATCCCTGATCTGAAACAGCATCTCCTATTGTGCCATTTCTATATACTGTTAGCCACCACTTTCTTCAACTTCCAAGAGCCTTCCCACTTCCAAGAACAGAATGTTATTACTATATTCTTGAGGCCTTGCTAAGATGATACATCTTATATCATGAAAGAGTCTCCTTTCTGTAAGTTCTCTATTATCCAACTTTAAATTCTTTCCCTACTTGCCCAGATCATGTACACTCCCTAGGATCTTGCCAGTATTTGATGGCTACATCTTAAAGTTTCTTTCAACTATACTCCCTTTCCTCTCTTGGTAGGCCCAACACTTCCCTGTCATGCTCTTTTGTGGCTTAACTGTACTTACAGGCCTGGTGGTCCATGGGAATAAGAGTAGTGAGGGTGAATCCTGAGGAAGGGGCATGCTTTCTTGAAAGTCGGAGGCCTTTACTCCATCTGCAAGCAAGAAGGTACACTTACCCTTAAACATGGAGAAATAGACCATTTCTGAGCACTACAGGGTTCAGAAGAATCTGGAGATTGAGAAGTTTGAAAGCATCAATCTAAATATCTCCCATTTTATTTCTTAAAGTCCTTCTCTCTCCTAGTCAATGACCTGAACTTGTTATACTAAATGTGGTTGAGAATTCACACCCTTTTGTAGCTATTCTTATAAATAAATTTATAGATAATTCCTGGGTCAAATCTTTATCTTTTCATGCCCTCTGGCGACTTACATGTTGCTAAGAAAGTCTTTTAGCTTTCAAACTAAGACTTTAATTGATAATCATCTTAGCCTTTCATCAACTTTCTTCAATGCATTAATAGAACCTAGAGAAAGCCTTTCAGTTCCATAAATACTATAATTTACTTACCCAGATTTCTTAAATGACTGTTTTTTGTCCTCACCAGTATCTTTCCTTCCCTCATATCCCATATCAATTCATTAGCAATGAAAGTTTTAAAAATTGCATGATACTGTATTTTGTTGGCTTATGTTCCATCTACCCCCAGTGATGGCATCTTTCTTGCTAGCTGGTCACACAGCACTAAAATCCCATTTTTGTGTCAGTTTTTTCAGGCCACTTCTGGCACCATTTGTCTTATGTTGCCTTTCAGAAATTGAGATTAAGATTTTCATTCAGTGAATTAATTGAGTAGTACCCTCGGGGGCATTTGTGGAGGACTGAAGGAAGTATGATTGAATAGAAGAGAAAATGAGTTGTGATTCTGTCTCAACAAAGGTCTCAGCTAGTTCCAAGGGCTTATCTAGAGTTCCCATCTTGCAGCAAAGTTTATAGCTCTGCTTTAAACAGTCACTGGATACTGCTTCCAGGAGGGACTGTGACGTTGGGCAAAGTTTTGCATACTTTCGCTGAGAGAAACTTATGGAAAGGAATTCAGCTGAGAGTTTCTGGCCATAGAAATGTTCAGCAGCTGGAGAATTAGTGTCAGTCCCCAAAAGGGTTCCTGAGAAGTACATCATGGTAACCACTACAAGGCACTTAGGAAGACTAATGGAAGTAAGCAAATAGTTGTAGATTTTTGTATCTTTTCTGTTTCTCATCAGAGGGCCCTCACTCCAGAGGAAGTACTCAAATTTTAGATAGAAAGGATGACTTGTCAGTTGGATAAGGCAGGTTGTCTCCTTAGCCACTACAGTGCTTGTCCAATGAACCCATGGTCAGAGTGGCAGTGGTGGCAGGGATGGAGGTTATACATGTACCCAATGGCTTAAGCCCCTCATTGCTAAAGCTTATCCACATACTGTCCTTGGTGAAATATCCTACTTGCCAATAATGAGAATATAACCCTTTCTTCCCTCAATAGCACACCATTCCTTAGGAATGACCAGATGGCTACTTAGTAGAAAATTAATTTCATGAGTCTCTTTCCACCCTAGAAAAGATAGAGATTCAGACTTAATGGACTATACACCAATTCTGAAAATGGGTTATTTTCCGTATCCATAAAACTGTTGCCGGCACCTTCTGGACTTAAGAGAATGCCAGATTTGCTGACCTGGGATTCCCATATAATATTGCCTATAATAAAGGAACTATTTTACTGCAAGGGACATGGAATAATGGACACATGGTCATAAAATGAACAAAGTCCATTTTATAAAGACTCATCCAGGAGCAGCCAATGTAATATAGTAATTTAATGGTCTATTGAAGGCTCAACAGATGAGCCAACCCAAGGACATCTATTGGAACACTGCACTACAGTTTTTAACATATACATTGAATCAGTGACAAATACATAGTGTTGTGTCTCCAGTTTCTAGAACCAAGAGTCTAAAATCAAATGACAGTAGGATTAAATCCCCTTGTCATCACTCCCAATAACCCACTTATATTATTTAGGTTTTCTATCCTTGTAACTTTAAGTTTTGATTGATGATAGATCCTGGATAAACACTTTGATCAGGTTACATGCACATGTTCTTCATTCTGGTGGGCAAGAAGTCAAGTAAAGGAGTTCACATACTCATGGAATACTTAACCCTGATTATCTTGAGGAAATAGGGTCTTGTTTCAAGAATAGAACATATAGAAATATGTCTGGACAAAGGTGCTCATTCTCACCACTCCTATTCAACATAGTCCTAGAAGTCCTTCTAAAACAATCAGGCAAGAAAAAGAAGCAAAAGATACTAGAAAATGTAGGCCATATAAAATTCTGCCCAAGGATGAGAAATCAAAATTGTGTAAGCACATGTCTCTGATGACATGAATATCCAAATATTCATTTTTATCTCATTTTGGAAAAGTAAGCATTTCCAGAGTCCACCCTCAAATAGATGACAGCCAGTGGATAAATGCTTCTTAAAATTGAACCTCAGGTGTATAATTTTAAGAGGCATTTTATATGCTCTTTGGAAGGTTCCAGGTAGAACTAAACACAGCTACCCACAATGACAGCTTCGATAAAGCCCTCCTTTATTAACTTTCTCTCCTTATTTCAGTTTCTCTATTCTTACTTCTACTCCCTGGATTTACCTCTCAAATAAACTCCTTAAACAAAAATAATTGTCTCAGGCTAGGATAACAAATTAAAGTAGCCTGGAGTAGTAAAAAGAAAGGACTAAATGTGTAGTGCGTTATACTTCCACTGATGGAAAGAAAAGCATATATAATTTCTCTTAACTCTCAGCTGAATAAAATCATAGAAGTAGCTACCTTGGGGTCATCTTGGAAGGAACTTTCTAAGAAGGACACTTTGGCGCAAATGTGTGAAATGACAAGCTTTGAGGTACAGGGTGTTATTATTGGCTATTTTTGGTTACCATTACAAATGCCTAGCTAGTTGAGGTTCTTTTTCAGTGAGAACAAATTATGACTCTGTTCATAAAAGAAAGGATTCAATAATTTCAACCTGCTGTCAGGTGGGTAGAAGACTTCCTACTGTTGGTGCCATATGTGGAGCCCAGCATTGATGTTTGCTTAAAACAGAGTACAATGAGGAGAGTTCTATGCTGAATTACTCAGTGAGGTGAATTCTGTGTTATTAAGCTTGTTCATAACCTCCATTCTTCATGAAATTTTATACTTGAGTCTACTAAGCAAGAAACAAGGTGCCTTTTGGTAAAGTGATAGTCTATCATGTATAGACTGCTTTATCTCATCCACCTGATTATGGAAAGCTTTCTCTGCAGTGGATGCTCTTTGATGAATATTTACATGAGAGACAAATATTTTCACAGGCTGTGCCCATTTTGAGCAGCATACCATCATACCCCTATTCTAGGCTTTCTAGTCTCAGTGTTACAAACATTCTCTCCATTTTCCTGACTATTTAAAAAGTGTTAAACACTACCACAAATCAGATACCTGTACTTTTATTTAATTATCCTTACATCGAAAGTGGACAATCAGAAATATCACCTCGTATTTTGTCCACTTGTAAGATCTCTTTACCACTATCCTTCCTGGTCATACAAAAGGTGTATGGAGGCCACATATTATATGTAGTCATCTGTAAATAAGGCCTGATTTTTTTTCACTCTGTAGACTTGTCATAAAGAACTCTCCATGAGGCCACTGGTGTAAGATGAAGGCAAAGTGGCAATACAATAGAGTCTGAGCCACGTGAACTTGCTCTGTCTTCTGGAGCGATTGAAGTCTTATCTCACTTATGCTGTGTTTTCATAATAATAGATTGCTTCTATACACTTCTGTTTTATGTCTCGGTGGAACAGAAAGCTAGCAGTTGATAATGGATAGCTCATTTTTCAAAAAGAAATGAAAAATCAATTTACAATAAAATGATGATATTTCAATGTGTAAAGAGACACAACTACACTGGAAGGCGTAACAAACTAGAGATGCTCTGTATGTGTCTGCTACAAAGCTAACCTAATACAAGTGTATTGTGTTGGTGACAAAAAATTTTAGCAGAATTGCCATTGGTGAAGAAATTTTCTGAAATAGTAAACAATTCTTGGAATATTCAGAACAAAATAAAGTATAACTTTCTCATGATTTATTTTGTTCTTGTTTTTTTTTTTTTTTTAATGTAAAACATAGTTAGGTTTTGTCTCTAGTTTTTAACCTGCAGTTGACTCTTGAAGGCTGAAAAGGAATTCAAAAGGTAGGGTTGGAGTTGGGAGAAGTTGAAGAAACAGAAAACCATGTATCAAGAAAGAGATGTGCCTGAGAAAGTTATGTTTGCAGGATAGGGTACTGAGGCCTGTTGTTTACCAGCCTAATTCTCTTGATGCAAAAATCTCTGTTGCTAGGCTATATTTTAATAAAACATCATACTACCTGGAGCCCAAGGAGCAGATAAGTTATTACCTTAAGCAATTCACAATTCAGTTTTTTTGCCAGTAATTAGTTTGAAAAAAGAAATGTGATCAATATTGGCCAATGATAAAGTAGTTAGAATTTGACAAAGGTGAGAGTTTCCACTGGTGTAACAAGTAGTCAAGAAGAAACATCCCCTCTTTATTCATTGGATGTTGTTGGCTCTGTTTGGAATTGCAGTAGCCATCATGTGATAATAAGGAAAAAAGGTATACACACTAAAGGTGTCTTCAAAAAGAAGAAACATGAACTTTTGATCCTGACACTGAGTAAAAATTAACCAACTGTGTAATATTCCTGACATCTGGATTTCTTGTTTCTTGAGATAATATATCCCCTTTTCATTTAACCCATTTTATTTTATTTTTTGAAAGATTTATTTATTTTAGAGCGAACCTGTGTGGGGGAGGGGCAGAGAGACTCTTCAAGCAGACTCCCCACTGAGCACAGAACCCTAGTCTGCTCCATCCTAGGACCCATGAGATCACAACCTGAGCCTAAACCAAAGTCAGATGCTTAACTGACTGAGCCACCCAGACACCCTGTTTAAGCCACTTTAATTGGTACCATGCAACTGATACCATTCTAATTGGTACAGCAAGTGTTGAAGAGTTGTTTTAGCATTATATTTATATTCAGTGTCTAACCTAGAATCTAACAACAAAACGTTCTCAAATAAAAATACTTAAAAAAAAAGAAATGTATTCAAATTAATCAATAATTGAAATATTTCACTATTGAACCTAAGCACTCATCCTATTTTATGAATAGATATAGGAAAGAAGAATTTTTATTTCTGTTGCTTTGTTCCCCCAAATACTCAGCAATCCATGATGAAAAGAAGGGGGTGGCCTATTCTCTTTAGTGTCTCTAAGATTAAATACTTTTCTAGTATAAAGGTGAATGAAAAAGGATCTGTACTTTATGTTTATTATGCATTATATATTATAAAAATAATGCTATTTTAGAGTGATATTAATGAATATTACATGTTAGTATTTTATCTAAGAATTTGCATAGCATTAGATTACATTACTGTTGATAGTGAAGATTGATTTTCCAGCTTTTTCAAGAGGTATTGAAGAGGTTTTATACACACACACACACACACACACACACAAAGTATTCATTTCCAGTTATCTTTTATTTTATGGTGAAAAAACTTAGTGTATGACTTTCTAAATTATCTGGGATAGCCTTATATTAATTTTTGGCAGGTAGCCAATGTAAAGAAATTTCACAGAAAACATAATTATAAAGAATAGAGGAGAGTGGGAGATACAGGCTTCCAGTTATGAAATGAATGAATCTCGAGGATAAAAGGTAGAGTGTAGGGAATACAGTCAGTGGTGTTGTAATAGAGTTGTACAGTGACAGATGGTAGCTAGACTTGTGGTGAACATAGAATAACATATAGACTTGTCAAATTACTGTGTTGTACACCTGAAACTAATGTAACATTGTGTGTTAACTATACTTCAATTAAAACACAAGTTTTTACAATTGAAAAATAAAGGTGTAAGGGGTCCCTGGGTGAAGCAGTCGGTTAAGCATTGGACTCTTGGTTTCGGCTCAAGTCATCATCTCAGGGTCGTGAGATCGAGCCCCGCATTGGGCTCTGAGCTCAGCGAGGAGTCTGCTAGAGTTTCTCTCTCCCTCTCCTTTTGCCCCTCCCTGTGTTTGCTCGCTCTCTGTCTCTCACACTTTGAAATAAATAAGTCTTTTAAAAAAATAAAGGAGTAAGAGCTTTATAAGACTAAACGTGCAACTGTCTTGCTCCTGCCTACTGTAGGATGATCAGCAAGTGTTTTCATCAAAGCGATTAGATGAATACTCTGAATACTGAAAATTATCATTAGGTCTGCTGTATACATGAAATGCTGAGCAAAGCAGGGGAATAAAAGAAAGAAACAAACAAACAAACAAAAAACACCTCAGGAAAGAGCCCAGGAAAAGTTCTTCTTTTTCTTTTCTTCAAAAGAAGCCTTGTCACACAAAAAAATTGGAAGGACCGATCAGTTTAATGACAGAGGATGTACAAGGCATAAGGAAATTTTTTTTCTGCATTGTATGATTCAGTTCTGTGTTTATTCAGAAGTGTTGAAGCAATAAAGGTTAAAACATGCTTCCATACTGTAATTACTAATGACATGTGTTAAGTGCCAACCCCCTTTGAGATTTGGCATTGTCCCTTATACTGGGTAAATGCAGCTTATTTCTTGGATGTATTTCATGGACTTCATATTAGATGCAATATTAATGTTCCCAGAAGCACTTGGAAAGAGGTAATTTGTATGATGATTAGAAGAAAACTTGAGCATCAGGAGACAGGTTTCTCCACGGACTTTTGTTGTGTAAGTATGTAAGTGTGAATCAGACATAAAGTTTCAAATGCATGCCTCTTAAAAACTTAGAGAATCGTCTATTAGAGAAACAATGACAATAAAATTGGCCATCTCTTCTGTAAGAAGATTAAAATCTAAACCTGAAGAACGCAACATATTAATTGACCTTTTAAGAAATTAATTATTTTTTAAAGCTTAGCCATCTTGGGTTGGAAATGAAGGAGACAATATCTTTTTTGTTGTTGTATTTAAAAGTAGTTTATTATGTTTTCTTGCATCTTTCTCAAGTCTTCTATTTCTCCAGTTCAGATAGTAAATACTAAACCAGAATATTAACTGATTTCTCATAAAACAAATAGGTTGAGGTTTATACTTGTTTTTACTTGGTTTTTGTTTTAAGAGTTGAGTTTGTAACACTTTGTATGACCTTATGTGATTTCTGATTGCTAAGTTGATATAAATTAAGTAGAAATTGACTTATCATACTGACATTGCCTATATATCTATACATTATTGCCATTTATTACTTTCAACAGGAGTTTGGAAATTTCCATTTTTAATTGAAATCATTATATTTAATACAGTAATTAAATAATAATTCAGGGGTGCCTGGGTGGTACTGTCATTAGGCATCTGCCTTTGGCTCAGGGCGTGAGCCTGGTGTTCTGACATCGAGCCCTGCATCAGGCTCCTCTGCTGGGAGCCTGCTTCTTCCTCTCTACTCCCCCTGCTTGTGTTCCCTCTCTCGCTGGCTGTCTCTCTGTCAAATAAATGAATAAAATCTTTAAAAAAAAATAAAGTAAAAAAAATAAATAATAATTCATATATATCCAAAGTTCTCATCCAGTAAAGAAATACTATATAAAATATTAAAATATAAAACTTTCACATATATATGTATGATATGTATATCCCCCTCTGCTATTTCTTTATATTTCATTTAGAATAAAAAGGCTTAGAGACTAAAAAGAATCTAATTAATCAAGTTTCTTCTCATTTGACCTCATATAATGATCTGAAATTCAGTTTTAAAACTGCAAAGATCTATCACTACATATCATATAGATACTAAATGGCAATAAGGGAAGCCTTAATACCAGTAAATTTGACAACTATATATAATGCACATATTTCTTAAAAATGCAACTTACAAAAACTGACACAAGATGAAATAGAAAATCAGAATACTTCTATATCTGTAATAAAAGTTTCATTAATTATCAAAAAATTTTCAAAAGAAGTCGAGGCCTAGATGTTTTCACTGATGAACTGTAGTGGACATTTAAGGAGTAAATAATATCAATTTTACACAAGCTTTTTCAGAAAATAAGAAGATAATAATTTCCAACTCATTTTATGAAGTCAGTGGAGTCCTAATATCAAAATTTCATGAAGATGTTGCAAATTTAAGACTATACAAAAAAAGTACAAGGTAGTAATCAAAGACACTTTCTTCTCTTGTTAAAGTAATAAATGTTACTAACTAGAATCAAGTTTTACTAAAATGCACTTCCAAGTCCTGTGACATTATTTTAAAAATCTCCTGACATTAGTTGGTGAGGAGAAAAAATGAGAAGTTTGATAATTCCATATGAAAGTGCAAACGCTTTATATTCTTAGTTCCTCTGCTGTTATAAATGAGCTTCGAGCATTTGCAGTTCTCTAATCTAAAGAATAAAGGGCAAGAGATATATATACCAATCACCATACAATGTCATTGCTTTTATGTTTAAAGTGTATAATCAGGTGCTACTTATCTGGACGTTAAATTGCTGATCACCTTGATCATTCAGAGAATAACTTGCATCTTGAAATATGTGGGAAAAGCCTTTCTAACAGAACAGGACCATTTAGTGTAGGTAAGGAGAGCTAAAGGAAGCTGTGTAGAGTGCCATTTGCATATGTTGATTGGTGTTATAACAAGAAAAGTTTATTTCATATTAGTTATTTAGTGAATATATTGAGAATATATATTCTACAAACTGAGGTTTGGGAAATGGTTGGTTAAAAACAATAAAATTATTATGTTGATTAAAGCTTCTAAATCCTGTTTGTATGCTGTTTTGCATTATGAATCACCAAGAAGGGAATAAAATATGCCTAAGGACCGTATATGACTGTGCAGATTTTCAGTGCACAAAATTGTCCAGCTGAGTTTGTAAATGGATGCTGAAATCCAGTTGTGCGCTTCTCAGCAATCATGCTGTGCTTTTTTGAAAACAGAACATCTTTTCTAGTTAGTTCAAAGTTGTCTGCTTTGCCTTCCTAGAGTGGAGACATTTTTTTCCCTAACTGGTTAATCTGGATTTTTCCCCCCAGTTTTATTGAGATACAATTAGCATTAACCTTGTATTAGTTTAAAGTGTATAACATGATTTGATATATGTATTTCTTGCAAAGTGATCACCACAATAACTTTAGTTAACATTCATCACCTTACATCAGTTTTTTTTTTTTTCCTGTGATGAGATCTTTTAAGATCTATTCTCAGAAACCTTATAAGATACAATACGGTATTGTTAACTTTATTAACTATGCTGTACATTGCATTCCCAGACATATTTATCTTACAACTGCAAGTTTGTCCTTTTTTTTATTATAATTATGTTATGTTAGTCACCATGCAGTATTATGTTAGTCACCATACAGTACTTCATTAGTTTTGATGTAGTGTTCCATGCTTCATGGTTTGCATATAACACCAGTGCTCGTTGCAATACGTGCAGTCCTTAATACCCATCACCGGGCTAACCCATCCCCCCCATCCCCTTTCCCTCTGGAACCCTCAGTTTGTTTCCTGGGATCCACAGTCTCTCATGGTTCATCTCCCACTCTGATTTCCCCCTCTTCATTTTTCCCTTCTTTCTCCTAATGTCCTCCATGCTATTCCTCATGTTCCACTTATAAGTGAAACCATATGATAATTATCTTTCTCTGCTTGACTTATTTCACTTAGCATAATCCCCTCCAGTTCCATCCATGTTGATGCAAATGTTGGGTATTCATCCTTTCTGATGGCTGGGTAATGTTCCATTGTATATATGGACCGCATCTTCTTTATCCATTTGTCTGTTGAAGGGCATCTCGGCTCCTTCCACAGTTTGGCTATTGTGGACATTGCTGCTATGAACATTGGGGTGCATGTGCCCCTTCTTTTCACTACATCTGTATCTTTGGGGTAAATACGCAGTAGTGCAATTGCTGGGTCATAGGGTAGCTCTATTTTTAACTTTTTGAGGAACCTCCATATTGTTTTCCAAAGTGGCTATACCAACTTGCATTCCCACCAACAGTGTAAGAGGGTTCCCCTTTCTCCACATCCTCCCCAACATTTATTGTTTCCTGCCTTAAATTTTTGTCATTCTAACTGTTATAAGGTAGTGTCTCAGTGTGGTTTTGATTTGAATTTCCCTGACGACTAATGATGTTGAACATTTTTCATGTGCCTGTTAGCCATTCATATGTCTTCTTTGGAGAAGTGTCTGTTCATATCTTCTGCCCATTTTTTACTTGATTATTTGGTTTTTGGGTGTTGAGGGTTTTTTTTTTTTGTTTTGTTTTTTTTGTTTTTTTGTTTTTTTTAAAGATATTATTTATTTATTTGACAGAGAGAGAGAGACAGCCAGCCAGCGAGAAAGGGAACACAAGCAGGGGCAGTGGGAGAGGAAGAAGCAGGCTCCCAGTGGAGGAGCCCGATGTGGGGCTCGATCCCAGGACCCCAGGATCACGCACTGAGCTGAAGGCAGACGCCTAACAACTGAGTCACCCAGGCGCCCCAAGTTTTTGGGTGTTGAGTTTGAGAAATTCTTTATAGATCTTGGATACCAGCCCTTTATCTGTAATGTCATTTGCAAATATCTTCTCCCATTTCGTGGGTCGCCTCTTTGTTTTGTTGACTGTTTCCTTTGCTGCGCAGAAGCTTTTTATCTTGATGAAGTCCCAGAAGTTCACTTTTGGTTTTGTTTCCCTTGCCTTTGGGGACATGTCTTAAAGAAGTTGCTGTTGCTGATGTCAAAGAGGTTACTGCCTATGTTCTTCTCTAGGATTTGATGGATTCCTGTCCACATTGAGGTCTTTCATTCATTTAGATTTTATCTTTGTGTATGTTATAAGAGAATGGTCGAGTTTATTTTCTTCTGTATATAGCTGTCCAGTTTTCCCAGCACCATTTATTGAAGAGACTGTCTTTTTTCCATTGGATATTTTTTCCTGCTTTGTCGATTATTAGTTGACCATAGAGTTGAGGGTGCATATCTGGGCTTTCTGTTCTGTTCCATTGATCTATGTGTCTGTGTTTGTGCCAGTACCATGCTATCTGGATGATCACAGCTTTGTAATATAGCTTGAAATCAGGCAACGTGATGCCCCGAGCTTTGCTTTTCCTTTTCAACATTTCCTTGGCGATTCGGGGTCTTTTCTGGTTCCATACAGATTTTAGGATTGTTTGTTCCAGCTCTTTGAAAAATGCCATTGGTATTTTGATTAGGATGGTGTTGAAAGTATAGATTACTCTGGGAAGCATAGACATTTTAACAATGTTTATTCTTCCAATCCGTGAGAATGAAATGTTTTCCATCTTTTTGTGTCTTCTTCAATTTCTTTCATAAGTGTTCTGTAGTTTCTAGAGTATAGATCCTTTACCTCTCTGGTTAGGTTTTTTCCAAGGTATCTTACAGTTTTTGGTGCTATTGTAAATGGAATTGATTCCCTAATTTCTCTTTCTACAGTTACATGGTTAGTGTATAGAAAAGCAACTGATTTCTTTACGTTCATTTTATATCCTGCCACATTACTGAATTGCTGTATGAGTTCTAGTAATTTGAGGATGGAGTCTTTGGGGTTTTACACATAAAGTATCAAGAGAGAGTTTGACTTCTTCTTTGCTAATTTGAATACCTTTTATTTCTTTTTGCTGTCTGATTGCTTATGCTAGGACTTCTAGTACTGTGTTAAACAGTAGTGGTGAGAGTGGGCATCTTTATCATGTTTCTAATCATTGAGCATGATATTTGCTGTGGGCTTTTCACAGATGGTTTTTATGAAATTGAGGAAGGCTCCCTCTATCCCTACACTCTGGAAGAGTTTTAATCAGGAAAGGATGCTGTATTTTGTCAAATGCTTATGCTGTATCAATTGGGAGGATCGTATGGTTCTTGTCTCTTCTTTTATTAATGTGTTCTATCACATTGATTGATTTGCGAATGTTGAACCACCCTTGCATCCCAGTACGTTTTGACCACCTTCCCCTTTCCCCCAAATTCCAAAGTGTACAGAAGGTAATTACCCTGAAATTTTTAATTTCCTCTCTTCTCTTTGTCCTCTCCCCACTGACACACACACATATTTTATTGTTCCCAATTTTAGAGGGGAAAAAAATGGTGTTTCACTATTAAGAATGATTTTAGCTCTAGATTTTTGGTAGATGCCTTTTATCAGGTTGAAGAAATTCACTTCTCTTATTTTGCTGAGGTGTTTTATCAGGAAAGGATGTGTTGGACTTAGTTAAATGGTTCTTATGTGTCTATTGAGATGGTTCTATGGTTTTCCTTTCTTATCCCATTCATATAATGAATTATATTAGGTTTTGGATATGAAATCAAGGTTTCATTCTAATAAACTTCAATGAAATATAATTTACATACAATAGTATGCACTCACTTTAAGTGAATAGTTCAATGAGTTTTTCAAATACATTCCCATTTATTACTTGTAATTATAACCCAGTCCTTTCAGAATATTTCTGTTACCCCAAAGGTTTCTTCATAACTCATTGCAATTAACCCTTTATAGCCATCCCTTGCCTAGTGCCATATTTGATGTAATTGCTATTACTGCAGATTCATTTCACCTGCCCTAAAAATTAATGTAAATGGAATGATGTAATTTATACTCGTTTGTGTCTTGTTTCTTTCACTCACATAATGTTTTGGGATTATTAAATGTTGTTTTCGTTATCTGTAGTTCATTTCTCTTTCTTGCTGAATATCATTTTATGAATGGATACAGCAGAATTTATCCTTTTGCCTAGTAATGGACATTTGTGTTGTTTTTATGTGGAGCAGTAATTATTTAAATGATGTACATTGATGTACAAGTTTTTGTATGATATGTATTTTTATTTTTCTTGGGGAAGTACCTAGGAGTAGAATGCCTCGGTTGTATGTGGTTTTACATCAAGTAGATATTAAAATTTATAATAAACTATCAAGCTGTTTTTAAAAATGGTAACTATTTAATATTTCCACCAGCAATATATGAAAATTTTGATTGTTTCACATCTGCATTAGTTATTGTGAATTGTTTTAATTCTAGATATTTTATTGAATGTACAGAGGTATTTCATTATGATTTTAATTTAGATTTATTTGATATGTAGGAATGTCAAGCATTTTAACATCTATCTATTGGCCATTTATCCATATTTTTTATTTTATGAATTATCTGTTTAAATATCACATTTGGCACATTGGGTTGTTTGTCTCATTATTTAGTTGAAATGTTCTTTATCAGGCATTTGTATTGCAAATATTTTCTCCCTGTGTATGGCTTACAATTTCATTATTTTAATTTTGAAGCACATTTTTAAAATCAATTCCAAATTATTTTTTCTTCTGATTTGTGTTTCCTGTACTATTAGAAATATTGTCCTACCATGGATCAAAAAGAATTTCTTCTGTGTTTCCTTCTATATTTTTAGTTGTCATTTCTGGAATTTCTATTTGGTTCTTTTTTTGTTCTCTACTGGGACTTTCCTTTTCTTGGCTGAAATTCTCATTCACTGAATACATGGTCTTTTATTTCACTGGGGATGTAGTAGCCACTTCTCAATTCTTGTCTGCTAATACCTAGTTTCTCTTAGTTTGGGATTTAATTGATTTGCTTTTCCCTAAAATTTTGTTCCATTTTCTTGGTTCTTTGTATGTCATGACCTTTTGGATTGTATCTTAGACATTATGAATATTATGTGAATTATTGATTCTGTTATTATCTTCCATGACTATTGTTTCCTTTCTCTTAGAAGGTATTTTTCTTGGTTGTACTTAACCTTTGCCATTTGGTTCTTGGGGAACAAATCTGGTCTTGGTTCAGAAGTTAATTCTTCTTGAATCTGTTTGCATGTGGGTGGTTGAGGGATCAGTCACAACCATGGTTAGTAAGTCTGAAGACTCCCCTTTCTGTGAAGACTCACAATTATGATGCCACTACTATCTTTGCATTTCCTAGCTTCTTGGCTTCTCTTTTCAAGTTTCTCCAGGCCAGAAAAACTGATCTTTTCCAAGTGTGCCCCCTGCTGCACATATGTATCTCTCTCAGACTGTACTTAAAGGCTGCAGGTTGTGAAAACTGTAACCTATCTATATATAGCTACTCATATTCCATCCTCCAAGAAAGCATGCCCTTCCAACCACAATCTTTTTGCTTCTGTCCACACTGCAGAACATTAAATAGTTTTTTTTCATTATGTCTGTATTCACCCAACTTTTGCACGGTTAGACAATCTTAACTGACAGAGAATCCACCCATGATGAGGTACTTTGACCCATTGAAACAGAAATATAATCACTCTCTCTTTTCTTCCTGAATTATCCTAGATAACTGTACATCAGGGTGAATAGAAGTGGGAGATGTTACTGGTATTAAAGAAGGAAAATTGGAGGATTTCTTTTTCTGCCACTTTGTCAGATTTCTGATTACACTGATTATCTTGTCCTCGATTGTAACATTTTCTTCTGTGGGTGTATATTTTCATCATTTCATTATGAACCAATCATCATCTTATTTAGAAACTGATAGAATGTGCCTTTATTTTTCTTAAAGTTAGCTTGAAGTCTGAACAGTTTGTAATCACAAAATTATCTGGTGTTATTTAAATTTTTTATTGTTGATTTTCATGGCAGTTACAGTTCAATTTATTGATTCTTCTGAATTTGGTTTTCATGGTAGGAGCTAAGTGCATTTAAATTAATATTAGCAATTTTCTTTTTTTCTTGATTTTCACAAAACATGTTTTTAATGATAACAGACATCTTCATTCTCCCTTTCCGTTCCTTTCATTTTCCTGCTGCCATTTTTTTTTTTCATTTTCCATATTAAATTGTGTTAATAATTAAAGCTGGACTTTTAATTTTCTTTTCTGGGCATGATTCCATTGTTTTATTTTATGAATACTCATAGCGGTAAATATGGACAAAATATCCCTAGAGTCTAGAAATTAAAGTTAGACAGTTCCTATCCATCTTGTGCTCTAATCAAGCATTGAACTCTGGCAGTTTGCTTCCTCCTACTAGCAGCCTGCTATATGTCAGGTGTGTTACAAATTTTCTCTCTCCCTTTTCAACTTTGATGACTCTGTGTTTTGATAGATAACCCAACTGTGTATTTATGTTTTCAGCAAATTAGTTACTCTTCATGGGAGCCACTAAAAAAATTGTAGGTGTTGGGTCACAAAATGATAATTTCTTCCTAGGGTATAAGCACAATGCAACTGTTTAAAAAGAGTCAAACCATTTCATTCTATATAAACCTGTTCAAAATACTATGAAGTATTCCAAATGCAGTATTATCCAGTTTGAACTCACCAAAATGCTTTAAATACTACCATTTGAATATTCTAATTGATATTCACTCCTTTATTAATCACTGAAATAAATTTAAATTTAGTTGAAAGTTCGTAAAATTATGGGCTGTGATATCTGTACTCGGGAATCAGTGCAGGCCTCCAGTGGGGCAGTGAAATACCTAATACTACTGGATACACAACGGGGATTAAAAACCTGCTCTGAATCTGAAATAATTGTAAAGATATGGAACATTTTTACAGGTAGTAAGCAGACGATTTGAGTGACAAATCACATATAAAATACAACTTTTAAAAATATTTAGTAAAGATCATTTACTGCAGTCTTAGTAGCAAGATTCTTCATTTATATCCACTGTGCTGAAATATAATCACCAGACTCAATTTTTTTCTTTCTAATAGACTTTATTTTGTAATAGGCCTTTTTGTCATTCTTGATGTTGCACATTCTATGAGTTTTAACAAATGTATAATGACATGTATCTGCCATAATAGCATACAGAATAGTTTCTCTGCCCTAAAAATCCTATGTGCCCTGCCTATTTACCCTTGCTTTTCCTCCCTGGTAACCACTGATTTTTATTCTTTTCACGGCTTTGCCTTTTCCAGAATGTCATATGCCTGGATTCATACAGTATATAGCCTTTCAGGTTGGCTTCTTTCACTAAGATGCTTTTTAATATTCTTCCATCTCTTTTCATGGCCCAAAAACTCGTTCTTTAGCACTGAATAATATCTGTTGTCTGGATATAACACAGTGTATTTATCCATTCACCTGTTGAAGGACATCTAGTTTATCCAGGTTTCGGATAAAAGCTAAGTAATAAAGTTGCTATAAACATCGTTGTGTAGGTTTTTGTATGGACATACATTTTTAATTCTTTTGGGTAAATATCATGGAGCATAATTACTGGATTGCATGGAAAGGCTATGTTGAGTTTTGTAAGAAATAGCCAAACTGCCTTCCAAGGTGGCTATACCTTTTTGCATTCCCATCAGAAATGAATGAGAGTCTCTGTTGCTCCACATCCATGCCTGCATTTGGTATTGTCAGTGTTCTGGATTTTGGCCATTCTAATAAGCGTGTAGTGATATGTTCTTGTTTTAATTTGCATTTCCCTAATGGCATATGATGTGAAGCATCTTTTCATATGCTTATTTGCCATCTACACCTTTGGTGTAGTGTCTGTTATTGGTCTTTGTTTCATTTTTTTAATCAATTGTTTTGTTTTCTTATTGTTGAGTTTAAAGAGTTCTTTGTATATTTTGGATAATAGTCCTTTATTTGATATGTCTTTGCAAATACTTGCTCCCAGTATGTAGCTTGTATTTTCATATTCTTGACAGTGTCTTTCGCAGATTAGAAAATTTTAACCTTATTGATAAGCCTCAATTTTAAGTAAAAGCATAAGGAAGTTTCAAATGCAGCAGTTCAATAGAACTTAATATATTTTTACTTTATGTGTTATTTAAGAGTATTATTGCTATAAGTGAATCCTCAATTCCCTGAACACTATTTTTAGTCCTATCATAAAATTAACTGGTACCTTTTGTAATTTTTGGAAAAAGGTAAAAAGCATAAAATTAGCTAATATCACATATTTATCTTTTAAAAAGCAATCTATTGGTATAATTTACATGTAATAAAATGTACCTATTTTAACTGTACAGACCAATCGATGTTGATACACACACACACACACACACACACACACCATTTAACCATCATCGTATCAATATCTAGGTAATTTCCACCATCCCCCAAAGCTTCATCTTGTCCCTTTAACTCTCTCTCCCTCTGACCTTCTTTCCCCACTCCCTTCTGCAGTAGACAACCATTTATCTAATTTTTGTCAGTATAGATTAGTTTTCCCTATTTATAGTCACACAGAATCATAATAATGTGATTTTGTCTGGCTGCTTTTGCTTAGCACAATATTTTGAAGACTCATTCATGTTTTTGCATGCACTAAATATTTGTTCCTTTTAATTATTGAGTAGTTTAAGTATACAACAATTTGATTTTCTACAGTTCTGTTTCATATAACTTTTTTTCCTTCAACTTCCTCATTTCTCCTTGGTATCTTAAGTTGAACATGTTTTAAACTTGATTTCTAATATTTCAGAAATGTAAAAAATTTGTATCGTTTTTCATACCAAAATATTTGAATTTATTCTTGACTTTTCTAGCTCTTTTACTCTTCCAATAAATGACCAAATTTGTAGACTCTTAATCATGTGTGCTATTTTTCCATACCCACTGATGCAGTTCTAACTACCGGTATTTCTTGCCTAAGATTTTGTAACTTTTGCATAACTGATCTCCTCAAAGATAGTCTTGGGGCCTGCAACCATTTACTGGTGTGTGTTTTTAAACAGAAAATCCTTTCCTGCTTACAATTTTCAATTGCTTCTTTCAATTATAGAAGAAAGTGAATATCATAAATAAGGCATTCATGACTCTTACATTACCTCAGTAGCCTAGTGGACTGTAATCCTTCACTAAACTTGAGCTTCAGTATTTTCATTCAGTACCTTCCTGCCTCAGGGCCTTTGGACAAGTTCCTTACCCTATTCATATGCATAACTCCTACTCACATTTCAAATTTCACCTAAAAATTACTTCATCGGGGAGACCTTTTTGAGTTTACTGGTTACATGAACCTCTCTTATTAAAGTTCACATATCATATGAATCCTAATTTTTCTTACTGCTTTTTGACCATTATTCAATCATTAACACATTTGCTTAATGTCAGTGTCTTAAGTAAGTGCCTTTATCTGTAAGGAGAGATGCTGCATTTATTTCATTCATTGCTGTATTCATAGCACTTAATAAAGTATTCCAGTATTTTAAGTTCTTAACATTTGTTGAATTAACTGTAATGGACATGAATCTTTGAAATTAAGTATATCAGTGATCTGGACTGAGAGATCATAAGAAAAGAGAAAGAAGGCAAGACCTAGGAAGATGTGCAGAGAAATACAAAGAGAGTAGAACTTGTAGAGCTGGAGAATAAAATGTTCTTCTGCCTTTAAAAAAAAAAAAAAACGTTTTTTTTATTCATTTGTTAGTATAACCAGAAGAGGAGATGCTCCAAAGCAAGTATAAGAAAGCAGCCCAAAACCCTTATCCTCAGAAAGGTAAATACTTTTAATGTGATATTTAAAGAATAATGGTATCATATTTTAAATTAGAAAATTATGAAATAATAATTCATGTCCTAAATACAACATAGACTTTATGCTAGTTTGAATAGTAAAATTAGAGGACACCAATACATGGGCTATTTTCGAACTGTATCTCTGATAAGCAGTGTCACCTTGAGAAGCATCTAAGTTTTTACTGTGGTACTTATGAGCTATGTGATGTAGGAGTTATTTCAACTCTCCCTGCCTCAGTTTCCTAATGTACTTATTAACATTTATTTCATAGCATTGTTATACAGATTAGATTAGGTAGTATGTCTAATATGTCATCATTAAGCCTACCCTGAAGGGATTTTTGCATACATGCTTGGGAACATAAGGCTATTAATATTGCTACTGTGTTATTTTAGATGTTCTTATTTCATCATCACTGCCACTATCACTAGAAGAACATTTGGCTAAGGGTAAGGAAATTGTGTCCTTTCTCAATAATGGAAAGAAGAATCTTTGGGCAAATGCATTAACTTCAAATTCAATGCTATTTTCTCAAAAAATGGGATAGTGGTATTCACCTTGTCAAGAGGAAAGGGTTCTTGTGAGGCCCAAATGAGTAAATGAATGTGAAGGCAGTTTGAACATTGTAAATTCCTGTCATTAAAATTAAACCATAACTTGGAAGCACTAATTTGAAGCACAATTCTAATGAGGACCAGTTTACACATTTAATTCCTTTATGGGAATGTTTTGTTCAGTGGCTTAGAAGGATTCTCCTTACTGGAGACTAGCCAGTGTTCATACGTTCTCTCTAGATTATAGAACAATGGTGATCATTTAAAAATGAATTGTTTGATCAGCCAATGTACAACCACTTTGAGCACAAACAGTATTCTAATTAGAGGTCTGAAAGTATTTAGTCTCCTTGGCTTTAATGTGCTAATTTGATCACCTACATTATTTTATGTAAATTTTCTTGTCGTGTCGTATCTACTCATTTTCAAGTGTTTGGCATTCCACCTTTGGCAGTAACTACTGTGTGGTTACCCTCCTGACTGATACCTTTGAAAATGTGTCAACAGTTACACTGTTTTACATTTTAACATACTGCTCAACAGAGTATAACATTAGATTCCCTGAACGTAGACGTTTTTCTTATAGAAAAGAAGAACAGAATTTGATTTAGTTAAGACCTTTGCAGAATAGTCAGTTTCACACAAATTCTCTTTACTTATTCATGAGAGACAATGTAATGTGGTGGAAAAACCTACATTTGAGTACTAGCTCTGTCACTTAATGATTTTGAGACTTTGAAGAAGTTATCTATGCTTTTTAAGCTTCTGATCCTTTTTCTGTAGTGTGGGGATGCTAATAGCCACCTTACACATGAACACTGTGGAAATAAATGAGATAATATGAGACACTCAAACAGTGCTAAACAGGAACTAAGACTACTTAGAGAATAAGATAATGAGTTTCCAATTCATTTTGGCTCCAAGTTACATGCTACAGAAGAGAATAGTGGAACCAATTGCAGCCTCCCACCCTCATTTATTTATAGAGCAGTTAAATGCAAGCACGATTTGCTGTTTAGTTCTGGGAATAAGGGAGTGACATATCAGTTTATTAGGCACAACTGAATCCACAGTGTAGCGAGAGGGTTAATGGTCATGCATACAGGTTATCTGAATGTAAGCCAGACAATTGTACTGCTTGATATATGTAAATTAATGTTCATATAGAGATTATTAGTAGGCATGTGGGGTCTTAGAGTTTGAGTCTACAATTTAAAAGTTATTGGCAAATTACTGCCTCTAAATGGGAAGGGTCTAATCATTTTAAATCAGTACCCCATTGTGGCAAGACCCACCTACTCATTGTAGTTATGTAGATAGTAGGAAATTCCTGCCACTCTGTAGGTTGGCACATGTCTGGACCAGAGCTATAGCTTTTGGAGGATATATTTAAAACTTCATCTGTAGTGATGATTTTACCTCCTGTCCCAGAAGGTCTTTGGGCATGAGGGTGTCAATACCTACACTGTTTATTCATAAAAGCATTTAGAATGTACCAAGGACTGCACTAAGTATGTTTCATGAATTTTGTAATTAAAACTTATGAGACATTATTATTACATGTTTACAGACATATAAGCTGATGCTTAGATAAGTTCAATAATATGCCTAAAATTCATATGGTGAAAAATGATGGTGCCAGAATTTGAACTCAAGCAACCTTGCAGGAAATCCCTTTCTCTTGTGAATGGCTAGTGGGGAAGGACTCAAGAGGTCTTGAAAAGAAATTCTTCGCAAGGGAGAACAGAAGGGAACTGTGATCAACATCATGACATGGCTGTTTCTGGATGCATAAGTAACAATTTAAATAAATTATGGAACACTGACCCATAATAGAATAACATACCAACTCTATATACATGTGTATGGATCAATATATAAACTATGATTTCAAGGAAAAAAAAAACAGGATGCAGTTTCATGTTAATTTCTAGAAGGCAATATTTATGTAACATAGAAGATTTTGGAAATCCATACATGACATGTGGTTACCTGGATGGAGCAGTGCTGAATAGAGACAATAGTGATGGGGTAGGGGGCACCTACTGTTCTCAGATTCTTTTCCATACTTAAAATAGTTGAGCAAAGAAAACTATTCTTAAGATTGAGAGAGCACATTGAACCTTATCTCAAAGCGGTCTACATTTTTTTCAAAAAAACTTTGTGTTTTATGTCCCAAAGAAGATTAGTAATGTATGTAGGGGCAGTATTGATTTATGCATACTGCTATCCCCTTAGTATTCTAGATAATCTCCTGGTTTATTCTATCTTTGTCAGCAGAAAGTATGATTAGCATTTAGTCAAGGTATTATTTTTCATCTAGAAATTGAAAATGTGAATTCTTTAAAAGGGAAGGACAGAGTGTTCACCTATTTTACTCAAGCAATTTACACTTTCAAAGTGGTGAAGAGGCCAGATTGATAACACTGAACTGGTACATTAAAATAATTAAGCTTTAATCTCCTATTCAAAGACTTCAGCTTAGGGGTCGCAAGGAATCAAGAAAACTTTTTTTTTTCTTTTTAATCAGTCTTCGATGATTAGTGACTTTGTTTGTGGAATGATCATTTTCCAAGTACAGCAATGCAGTGTTAGAGTAAAATAGGGGAAAAAGATTAAGGAGTTTAATTTACTTGGCATGTTATAACTATGTTTATTAAAACACTAAGAATTACAGCAAAACTTTATCATTTGTTAATATTACTTTTGCCTCAATGGGGGTTATATTGAGAAAGCAATATTCTAGACATAAAGGCCACTGCCAAGCTGTATTTTTTTTTTAATTTTATACTTTCTTATAAAATAACCCCCCCCCCGGGTACTTAAAATGAAATCTATTTCTTTGTTGGAATATAATTCCTCCCCCTCCCTCAATAAGCTTTCCACCTCTGGTTATTATTGCAATGTTGTTCAAATAAAAAGACAGGTTCAGAATACTGATAATGAATCAGCATGCCTTATACCATAAGAAATAGATAAAGGGGGCTGGGTATTGTTTCTCAATAAGTGTTTTGTTTGTGTAATGCAACACTTGGGATCCTTCTTCTGGTTTTATCATGAAATTAATTGAATTCAGAAAGTATATGCAGGAACTGTATTAAGTGTAGAAAATCCATATCAAAAAAACCATTAACAAACAAAATAAAACTTTCCCCAAAATAGAATTGAAGCTTTTATAAAAAAGGTCAGTAGTTTCAGGTTAATAGGTCTTATAACTTTTGCCTGTTTTAGTAGTCAGAGCTGTCTTTTTCAGAATCAATAGGTAATCCCTGGATTCCAAGTGTGAAAGTTGACAGAAAGTTGATTTTGATAGGGTCGAGATGTACAGAATAAATATTAAGGAAAATATAGGCAGGTTTCTAAGCATTTGTCATGACAATGCTATGTTATTAAATAATACTTTGTGATGGAAACCATCTTTTCCATGAGAAAAGTGGTATTATATTTAGAAGGGACAAGAACATATTTGTCAGAGCCAGAATAATATTTGGTAGGGTTTCCAGAGAGTTTGAAGAAAAATAAATTATACTAAAAATGTTGGACCAAGATGTATGCTGTATTTTCAAATAGGAGCTTGTCTTATCAGCCTGCTCTTGAGATCTATGCCCTGTATAGTAGATTTTATGTTTTTTTCTGTATTCATGTACAAAGTCTATGAGACACACATCTTTTAGTGGATTAATTACTTTATTAGGACTTTTAGCTTCCCCCAAGTACCCTCATAGATGACTTTATAGACTGCAAAGTAGAATGCAGGATAAACTGACAAAAAATGAGATTAGGATATGGGTGTATAAAGAATGTTGCTCAAATTGTCTGTTTGCTTTATGTACAAGATTCATAAATAATTGTGATTTGAGGTCTAACACATCCAGAAATCAACTTTGAATAAACAACAACAACAAAAAATGGCTTCTTTATCTTCACATACTGTAAAGGCATCAGAAAGATTATATAAATATTACTAAATTCACATCATTAAATGAGATCAATTTAATACATACCATCTGTCATCTTAATACAGTTCCTATAAACATGTTCAAAAAATGTAAAACTACATAGTTCATTTTTATTAAAAGGTATGTATATATATATATATATATATATATATACACACACACACACACACACACACACACACACACACACTTAAAAATCAGTCATGACTAATGAGGCAAGTGTACAACTCACCCTATAATACTTTCTCAGGATTAACCATTTCCGTTTTTAATTCTCTTGATTAGTATCTCTAAATAATATATTACTGTCTCTCTTTCTAAATCAAATATAAACACCTATTGGCTCATTATTATTATGCTATTTCCACAGTAGTTTTCTTGCTCTCAAATTCTATTATTGACAATGTTTAAAAATGTAAGTAATGTATTTTAAGATTTCCCTGATAATTTTTAATTTTTACTTACACATGTTAAATGTATGTATAGTAAAATTCACCGTTTTGGTATATAATTCTATGAGTTTTGACAAATGCATGGAGTTGTATAACTACCACAATGAACAACTTATGGGACAGTTCCATCCTCCAGAATATTCTCCAGTGGTGCCGTTTTGTAATCACCCTTTTCCCCATCCCTAAAACCTGGCATCGGTCATCTTTTCTTATTCTATATAGTTTTGACTTTTCCAGGATGTCATAAAAATGGAATCATAAAGTACAAAGCCTTTGAAGACTGGCTTCTTTCCCTTATTATAATGCATTTGAAATATGTACATATTGTTGTTTGTATCAATCTGTTTGCATAGGCAAAACAGGAGAGAACGGTAGGGGGGCATACCACTCAATGTTTACTTCGGATAAGTAGTCATACAGGATAAGGAAAAAGCAATACTATATAGTATAAGTTGTGGTGTATAATGGGGGAAATTCTTAGGAAGCAAAATGAGAGTCTGATCCAGATATGCCCCACAGTCAGAATAGAGGAAAAGCATAATGTCTACCCTAGAGGATTTTATTGTGTTCTGGTCTGCCCTTGCTGTTTTCCCATCTATGTTTTCCTTTGTGAATGATAATTTAGAGGGGAGAAACTTCTTAACATCACTTTTGTTGATGTATCTTCTCTTTCATCTTGAAGACATTCATTATACCGAGCAGAGTTCTTGGTTGAAAACCAAAGAAACTGATTCTGGTTACTTAAGCTTGAACAGAAATGTTGGGCAGATGTAGTTCACAGGATTAATTGAATGACTAGATAACTCATAGTCTGAAACACAGAGGAAACAGAGGGAACCAGGCAACTGAAAGCACAGCCAGCATCACCAGAATGCATTGGTTGGAGAGCTGCTACGACCTTAATTGGATGTTGGTACTGGCCCAATAACCATTGGACAATGTGTATCATTGATGATATTGCTGCCACAGGATAATGGATACCATATCCCCACCAGTGGAATGACCTGTAGAGTTCTTGATTTATTACATTCCCCTGAGGGTAACACAGTAACGAATTCCCTCAGTGAAATAAGAGGTTCAGATGCTGGAAGAAGAAAAAAAATATATATGGATAAATGTACACTAAAATTTTTTCATGTACCTTTTAATCATGGTTCCAATTTTGACTGATTTCCTTGTAAAATGCACTACTGTAACCCTAGAATTCCTTTTATTACTTTTATATTATGCCTGTCTTTCACTGATATCATATACACTCTTTAGATGCTTTTAATGTTCGGGGCACATTTTCAAGTATTTATCATATTATGCATGGCTAATACTGATTTTCTCTGCTTTTCTGTAGGTCGGTTCCCCCAAATTGTTTCTCCTTTGATGTGAAGGCTGACTCAGTATTTATTTTTAATGACATGAAGGTAAGGAAAAGGTAGAACAGCTAGCTTTCCAAAACCCTAGTTTCCAAAAATAAATAAATAAAATTTAATTAAAATAAGAAGTGGAAAAATTCTGGCATGCTAATACCTACACTAGTCCCTAGTCCTCCCTGATAGATTGTTCAGTTTCTTTAAAGAGCTCTTTAGTTTTGGTCTGGAGGTGACCAGTATCTCTGCCAGTGCAGGGATTACATGTGGACAGTGAAAGTGGCCTAGCCCTGCTTTAAATTATTGAAATGATTTCTGTCCTATTCAGACTCCCAGACCATGAACTACTATCACTAGGCTTGTGCCCTGTTTGAATCTCTTGTTCTCCACTGAAGAGCTTTGCCCCCATGTCTATTGGTGTCTTCACTTGCTCCTTTTTGGGAATTGTGGCTTTCTTCACTCTGTTTCATCTGTTATTTCATATCTACTGGTCTTCCTATTCACAATGCTTATTATGTGTTTCCCTTAAAGTATGTATCTTTCAGTGCGCTTTTAGTAAGGAAGAGGAAAAAATATATGTGCTGAGTCCATCATCTTGAACCAGAAATATATAGAGAAGTTATGATATGGACTTATAACCGCCTTTTAATTAGGCATTAGTGAAAATCTTTGGCCACATTTGACAAGTGAAAATCCTTCAGCCCACCTCTTGTGGGTGAACTTTTTTAATTATTTTTTTATTAACTTTTTCTTTGTCTCTCATTATTTAAGTTTCCCACCTGTTAGAACTAGTATGTTAATTATGTTCATTCTTCCTATCAGGATTCCTATTACTAATTGTGTAAACATTTAATATTTTTCCTAGTTATCCTTTCTTGTTCTCATTTCAGATAACAAATTTTCTTGTAAATTATCTCAGAAATATTCATACTTATATCAAAGGGAGCAGTGAAACCACTTAAGGCAGAAAGTCAACTTGGAGCTTGCATTATTAATTATTATTGTATACAATTTTTCTTTAAATCATTTTTAATATTTTAAAGATTTACTTACTTGGGAGAGAGAGCACGTGAGCTAGAGAGCATGGGGAGGGCCAGAGGAAGAGAAAGAGAGAGTAGCAGACTATGCACTGAGTGCAGAGCCCCACACAGGGCTTGATCTCACAACCCTGAGATCATGACCTGAGCCAAAACCAAGAGTCGGACGCTTAACCAACTGCGCCACCCAGGGGCCCCCTAAATCATTTTAATATTTTAAAAGAGTTAATTTTTCTGCCAGGTTACCTGTCTTCCAATCAGGTAAGGCTGAGGAGAACACACTTCAATGCAGAGATTCTGAATTTCAGAACTCGAAAGTACAATGGTGCTTCTCTGATTCAGCCTCACCTTTTCATACAAGCTAAACAAAATCCTAGTGATCAAATAATATGTTGGTAAACTCAATAACTGGAAAAACTATAACTAAGGCCCAGTTTCCTCCTTCTCATACCCATTGTTTTCCTTAAAATTTCTATTTTTTTAAATCTTCTTTTAGAATACCACCACCACCAAAACAAAGAAAAATCCATTCACTTTTAGCCTCACCTGTCAATTGCTATATTTTGTTTTGATGTATAAATGCCTGATCCACTAACCCTCTGAGGGAAGATGAGTAAATACAGGTGCATATCAGATGCAGTCTGGTCAGTAGTATGTAAAATGCTAATTTACATTTACAGAAAACATTCCTGACCTAGTGGTTTTTCTGAACCACATTAGAATCTGTGTCACGTTTACATGTTTTAGACTTTATGAATATGTTATTTGCAAATGTTTGAGCAATAAAATAATACAATTATAAAACACCTTCTGTCAGGATGCTCAAAGCACTATGTATATATAATAATTACAACAGTATAAAAATATAATAAGCAATCACCCACCAAGATAAATTTAGGAGGAAAAAGTTTAGCATAGTGTTACATAAATGTAAAGAGGATTAATTATAAATTCAGAAAAGGACTGCAAACATGATTAAATGCAAAGACAAACACAAATCAAGCTGAACACATTTGTCTTTGGGAAAGGAATTATAAAAATGTTTGGCAGTAAAATGAAACTGCTTATAAGTCATTTCAAAATAATGATACACCCTGGATGATTTTATTGCTTTTATAACTTTAAAGCTGTGACCCAGTGCCTCGTATGTGCTTTCTTGTAAAGTTATAATCTAATTATGAAGTGACCAAATATTAAAGAGCTGCTGTGAATCTGCTGCCGCCTCCAAATGTTACCTCTGATGTTTAAAACTCTTCTAATGGAAATTGCATGCACTAACTATCAATAGAAAAAGATTAAATACTGTGGTGCAGTGAAGTGAAACAGAGATTGGTTTTTCTCCCTGTTGAGGTTGTGATTGGATTATTGTGAACTCAATATTTGTTCCAAAAGAAAATTATTTCTTTCTTTATATATACATTACAATAATTGAATAGACAGGGTTATTCCTGGAAGTTAAGGAGTGTTTTGAAACCATTAGAAGTACTTGTATGTTGTATCTTTCCTTCTATCCTAAATACCACTCTACTTCAATCTCAACTCTGTTGTTATTTTATGAAAAGATTGTACAGGTTTCTCAACTCCAGAAACTTATTAGAATGGTTTCTTGTACCTCTGTTTCTTTTTTTTTTTATTTTTATTTTTTATTTTTTTTAAAGATTTTATTTATTTATTCAACAGAGATAGAGACAGCCAGTGAGAGAGGGAACACAAGCAGGGGGAGTGGGAGAGGAAGAAGCAGGCTCATAGCGGAGGAGCCTGATATGGGGCTCGATCCCATAACGCCAGGATCACGCCCTGAGCCGAAGGCAGACGCTTAACCACTGTGCCACCCAGGCGCCCCTGTACCTCTGTTTCTATTCAGATTCTTGTGTGTGTGTGTGTGTGTCTGTCCATCCATCTGTGTCTGTCTATGTGTGTCTGTATGGTGCTTGAGTAACTGATAAAGGAGGAGGGAAATCTAAGATCTGGTTAGCTTACCTAGCTCATTTCAATAATTCACAGCCCTTAGGAAGCTGTTGATGGTTCTTTATTATCTCTGTCCCCCTCATTCTTCTACTTTCTAGCATCCCTTTCCAGAATACCACACTTTAGTGGTCCACTCAGGTGACTCTTTGGTTTTCCCCTGGGAAATATCTGTCCATGCTATAAAATGACACCATCATTCTGTATTTTCCTTCGCATCTCTACAACTCTTATTCCCTAAGTGCACATATTAGTTAGTTTTTAAAAGTTAAAATTCTGTCTACGCTAACTCACACTGAAATATGAATGTGAAAAATGACTATTCTTATCTTCAGGAATAGTAATCTAATAAAAGTCTGCTTACATATTCAAATATATATATATATATTAGATGATAAAATTTTAGATAAGATGGGTATGGTAGGTGAGTTATGTCTTCCAAGATGATTCTACACCTCGTTGCCCTTATCCCCAGACTGTGAATACGTGTCAAAAGGAACTTTGTAGATATAATTAAATTAACTAATTAGTTGAATTTAAAACAGGGAAATTACCCTGGATTGTCCAGCAGCAGGGGCCCAATATAATCACATGATCCCTTAAGAGCAAAAAGCAAGGTAGAAAGGGAATTCAGAGAAATTCAAAGCATAGAAAAGATGCAATGGTCCTTTGTTTGCTTGAATTTGAAGGAATTAATGTGTCAAGAAAACAGGGATCTCAGTTCCACAACCACAAGAGACTGAATTCTGTCAACAATCAGTGATCTTGGAAGAAGGTAGTAAGGGGCCCCAGATGAGAATCATAGCCCTGGCAGATACCCTAATACCTTATAATGACTGCATCATTTGTTCATTTAAAAATAGTATGCATTAAAAATTAACCACTTATGAAACAAATCAGATAAATCTCCTATCCTGAAAACTTTCTAGAGGAATAAAAGAGATAAAGTATTCATTGAATTATATGGAATGGTTGAAAGGTAATATTTTTTTATAAAACAGGTATGGATAAATGGCTCTGAGGCTTCAGAAAAGTGAATTGTTACTTAAAGTTGGGATATGTTGAAAGGCTTCTTGGAATAATTGGCATCTAGGCTGAGTTGACTCAAATTGCACCACTTTATTTTGACAAGCAATTGAAAGTGTTAATTTCTACATCATTCGCTCATCCAAGATCAGCTTTAGACTTGACAACTCTTTAGTGATTATGTTTATTATTTTTATTTTTTGCATATATTAGGTTCCTTTTTATGTCCTAAAATAAGATTCTAATGCTGTTGACCTTATTAATCTGTACATATGGTTAAAATAATATAAAGAGTAGTAAAGTTTTGGGGGAAAGTAGTAAGGTACATATGGCTATATAGTATTGTTAGCATTTAGTTGATAAAACAAAAGATTTCAACATATTAGCATTCCAGAATATTTTGAACTAAAAGATGCTAGTGATACAGAAAAAGTGACATCATTAGCTAAATAATATTATTTAAAAATAAAACCACTTCATTTTATATGAACTGAATAAGAAAGATCATTCATGGTATATCCATAAGATTTTTTAATGGAGTAATCTTTTCTCCAAGGGAGATAGTGCAATATAAATTATTATTTAGTAACTGGGATTTAACTGGGTACAATAATGCGAGATTGAAAAGGCACAGAGAAGAAGACACATTAACAGATTCATGATTTCTATCTCTCCCCTCTTTTTATAGAGCAATTTTGCACACCACCTCAGGTCTGACAACAAGCACAGCCAGGTGAAGCTCCTGGATGCCCCCCTCCCCTATATTCTTAACTCCCACTTTACCTTCTGAGCAAGGTAAGTGTAGAAACCTTTGTTTATCTTTTCTGAATTTGTTCCTCATGTTTTCATAGGCCCAATTTCATATTTTGGTTTTCCAATATCATCCTGGCCAATGTGTTCATTCAGTTGTTATATATAATAATACATCTACCTGGTGAACATTTATTTATGCCAGCTCATGCTAGCTAACCTACTTATTTTACAGCATATACTTTTTCAGAACTTTGTCACTTTTCTACTTAGTTGGAGAGACTTATGAACAAAATCTGAAGACCGATGTTTATGGAACAGAGGGTTTTCAAACTACCTATCTCCCTGGCTGCGTATTTTCAAATTTTATGCCTCATCTGCTAAATTCTCTCTCAACACAAACCCAGATTGTGCAGCTGTGTAAATCATGTGTTCTGTGACCAGGTGTGCCAAGGATGACTGTGGAGATGCCACTGTTAAGTAAGCCTCCCGCTAGAAGAGACACTGGTAACATTGACTTTCAGATGTTCACAGGCTGGCTGGCTTGGGAGCCAGATAGTTGAAGATTGTTCCAGAATGTTTTCATTTAAAGCATGATGGCTGACAGTGTGTTGTAAGCTTTAGGAACAGCAGGAGCACTTTCCCTATGTTAATAAATACTAGGAAGCATTGTCCTTTGCAGAATTCAAGAATCCTTAACATGTAGGCTGCTCTACTCTGCTAAATCTTTCTGTTTTCTTTTTGCTAATGCAGAAAAAAAATTAATTCAAATAATAGGTTTTTTGTAGCAAACATGAGTTACTCCATATAATAGGGATATATTTATTTGTTTGTGTGTTTGCTTATTTATTTGTTTGTTCATTTACTTAATGTAGAGCTCCCCTGAAGCCATCAGTCATTATGAAGTTGTTGGTTTTTGTTTTTTGTTTTTTAATTTAATTTTATGACATGACTTGAGAAATGGCTACCTTGGTTATGCTTGTGATGGCTACATTGAAGTGAAGTGACACTGCCTTACTGCCTTGAGTGAGAGGAAATCATTGGTTTTTATTGTAAAACAGTGACTTATGTTAGTGTCCTCTTTCAATTAAGATCTAATATGAAAAGTAGTGTTAAGGGAATATTTTAAATCATTGTCACAGATCAGTACATATTATTCCATCAGTTTGATGTTTAGACATATATTACATATTTGCTTTTCAAAAGAATTGAGAAGTAATAATGTTTTTTATTTTGTTTTCGGGGTGTTTCTAGCCTGTGATAATAGCACCCTACCTCACATCTCTTTTGCAATGTTGTGTATTCTGAAGTCCTCAGAAGTTAAAGAGAAACAATGCTTTTCATAAGCATCTAATCATTGTTCGAAGATAACAACCTGACATCAGTAAATGGTAAAGTGTTCAACCAGTTGAATAGGGGAAGAAATTAACATTTTGTATTGGTAATATAAGCTAAGAAATAAATAAGAAAATTAAAGTTTATGATTGCTTAGATGCTGATCTTACTCAGAAAAATCACTGAATTGCTGTGTCAATTTTAGCAACTTCTAAGCAGGAATAATACCTCCCACTTCCGGTCCATATCAGAGACTGATTATTGTGTGCATTAATGCAACAATTTCTACCAAGGTATTTGGTATATGTAAAATGGGCTGGGTGAATACAAGATAGTATACAAGATAGTGCTATTGTTTGTCATGAAGTTGTGAGTTTTTTGGGTTTTTTTTAAGTTTAATTGTATTCAATTTCTTTTAAATCCGTCCTTTCTCATTTTTCTTAAGTTAGTTACTTGTCTCCTTGACTCCGTGGTAGCCAACATTCTTCTGCCCGTCGACTGTATTTCTGCTTTTCTACCCAGCATCTCTTGCTGAAACACTCCTCACGCTATAGGCATCAAAGTGTTGCATCTGGAGGCTTCGGAAATTCTTTGCCTGCAGTTCTAATATAATGAAGAACACTTGGAATTTCAATCATGCCCAACAACATACTGTATAGAAACTTATAATTAAATTTGTATTAATAGAAGCCATTGGTAATTTTTGAAGGCATAATCTCTCTTAAATTTTAGTTTGAGAAGCAATTCTAGTGTAATAGCTAAGGCCTGTACTTTCTCCTTCATATTTATCAACTTATGTCTTTTTTTTTTTTTTAAGATTTTATTTATTTATTTGACAGAGAGAGAGACAGCCAGCGAGAAAGGGAACACAAGCAGGGGGAGTGGGAGAAGAAGAAGCAGGCTCCCAGTGGAGCAGGGAGCCCTATGCAGGGCTCGATCCCAGGAGTCTGGGATCACGCCCTGAGCCAAAGGCAAATGCTTAACAACTGAGCCACCCAGGCGCCCCTCAACTTATGTCTTATTTGTCTCTTGATACTCTTGACCATAATTCATGCTGATAGGTAGGAAATTTTCCTATTTTAATGTTTGCTCTTATTGTTTATATGCCTAAAACTGGACATTATGCACCACTTTCAGAGCTGTAACTAGAATTTTGTACATTGTAATTAGTATAGACATGTTAAACAATTTATTGTTCTCTATATCCGTGAATTTGTCCACTCGTTTTGAGAGTTGGCTAGGGGAGATCGCAATTCATATGTATGCTCTTTCAGTGAAAAACTAAGAGGTAAATCTCATTTTTTCTTTTTAAAAATATTTATTGGGTTGCCTGGGTGGCTCAGTCTGTTAAGTGTGGGACTCTTAATTTCAGCTCAGGTCATGATCTCAGGGTTGTGAGATCAAGCCCTGCCTTGGGCTCCACTCTGTGCGTGCAGCCTACTTAAGATTCTCTCCCTCTGCCCCTCCCTCTCCATTTGCGTCCTTGCTCTCTGTCTCTATCTCTATAAATAAATAAATAAATAAATAAATAAATAAATAAATAAAATATTTATTAAGTGTCTTTTGTGTATCTTCTACATTTGAGAAAATTTTATGATAGACAAATTAATATTTATACTCCATGTAAGGATATATATTATAGCAATCAGATGTCTTGTCTGTGGTCCTTTTATTCAAAAATAAGGAGATTGCTTATCAGGCAGAATATTAAGAAATTTCATGGGTAACATGGGTTCCTCTTTAAGCCTATCTCAGAAAGAAATTGTTCACAATTTTTATAAACTGTATTTCTCCCATCTCCTAATTCAGTCTTCTCCCACCATAACAGTATAACCACTCATTTGTAAGAGATATAATTATTGTGGAGGTGTGATGCTGGTGGTGTTACTTTGGGTAGGGGTAGGTGGGAGAGACTAATAGGAAGTACTCAAATTCAACATTTATTCTTTCTAGTGAGAGGTTCCTTATGTTTTATTTTATTAATTAAAATAGCAGGCAAGCATATGGCTTGCGAAACCACATGATACACCAAAAATCTTGTTATCTTGATTTTATATAAACATTTGGGGTGATATAATTGCATCATCTTTTTATCATTTGTATTCACATGATCTCTGACTTTAAAGCCTATATGTGTTTGCTTAGTATATGTTTAACTAGACAAGAATGAAAGAAGCAAAGAATTGAATCATTCAAAGTTACCCAATACTAAAGGACCTATTCTGAGACAGGAGCAAAGCAGCTTATTTGAGTTTTCTGCCTAAATTTATATATACTAATGTTAACATGGGCATAGAATATAATAAATCACATGCTTCCTTATGATAATAAAGATGACAATGATTTCTTAGCACTTGGTAGCACTAATATTTGGAAGGTACCTTAGAGTTCATCTATTAGAACTCGCAGCCACTGAAAACTGTTTCTTTCCAACATCTCTGGTAGCTTTTCCTTGGCCACTTCCATAAATAGGAAATTCATTACTAGGGTAATATTGGTCTGTCTTATACATTTTCTATTTTGTATCAGACCCAAAATGTAGTGAACAGTGATTTTGCAATGGTACTACTTTCCCCCCAGTCCTCTGTTATATAAGTAATTATGGCATAGATCTATAAACTAAGTACTAAGCTAATCTTTTACTGTATTCTTCTCTATTTTGAAATTGTCTGTTTTTCATGTCTGTTTTGTTCTTTTCGGTGTAAAGTTAACCTGGAAAAGATGCAGGTAATTTAATCTTTTCTTCATTCTTATACTAAAAGCTAAGATAGGCACCTTTTTGTCCTAACTTTTCAAATACTTGTTGACTTATTTGTTAACATAAAAAGTCATTCCAACTTCTGATTTTGTGCCTTGGATGACATGATTTGACTTCAGAAGTTTTAGATTCTTCCCCAGATGCGCCTGTATATACCAGTTGTGTAAATTTACTGTTATTTCTCTTTGCTGTGATATATGCTTTTATTTGTCAACTTGACCAGATTTCTGTACTAAACTTCAATCTAAAATAGGTTAGTTTACAGTCTGGCAGGAGTGGTTACAGCCACTTAAAATATTGTGCATGGACTTTATGCATACATCTGAACTGCCAAAGCAGAAGTTACACGAAAAGAGAGCAAAATTAAGAGACCCTGTTGCCTCGAACTATTTTAGATAAACCCATTCATTATGCTGTCTTTGACCTACCAGTGACAAATTCTTGATCTCCAGGGGCTGCCACACCTAAACCCTCTTCGGTTTTTTCTTCCTGCACAGGTATAGGGATCAAATTAGGTACCAAATTGTTGAGCCTCAGTGCCGTTCTTTCCTTGTTACAGGTGGCAGTGTTTGCTTGTCTCTGTTCTTTATCAGCAAGTGACTTCAAGTTAGCTATTATTCCCTCATTTTATTTATTACGATATCCATAGTTGGGCAGTGGCCTGCACCTCTTCAATGTTTATTTTAAGCATGTAAAAATTTTTCAACCATCGCTTCTATGAAGACTCAAGAAAATAAAGCCCCCCAAAAGGCCCAAGATGATGTAAAAACTGTAGCTTTTTTTTTTCTCCTCAGACTATTCTTTTTAGACTTTTGTGCATAATTTCTTCTGTCATTCTAGTATCTCCTCATTCTCTGTAATAAACCAGTGAATAGAACATTACCCCTTAAACCTGTTCACCTCCCATGTCAGAGGGACCAGCTTGTATTAATAGCGCACATCATTGGTACCTACCTTAGGCAGGTAGTAAATATCTTGAAGGTCAATGAAATAATGATCTCCCTGGTTCCCTAAAGGTAACATCAAAACTGCAGTCCTTTGTGGCTTTTCCTGGAGTTCCCAGGGAACGTTTTTCCCTAAATCTTGTCATAGCCTTTTATTTATTCACTTCAGCTATTTACTGGGGGCTCTTTGGCATGCTACTTTTACTCTGCCCCGGCCATTTTTTCCCCTTCCTAATAACTCTTTTAACCTCATATGTCTTAGAGGTTTGTAGCCATTTGCTTAGCTACACATTATTAGTCAGGGTTTTTTAATACAGACAGAACACAAAAAGAATACAGACTGAGAGATAATCCTTCCTTTCTTTGTGCTAAATGAACACTGGACTAAGGTTCTGTCTAGGTTACCGTGGCCATGCCACTTACTATTTCTTGTTCTCAAGTAAAAAGAATTAGTGAAATCATACAATTCCTAGTATATATGATATAATGGAAGTGCAAATGCTTTGGATATATATACCTGGATAAAACTTGTTGGTTCCATTTATGGACTGCGTGGTCAAAGGGCTTAATTGATTTTTCTCTGTTTCAGAGATAGTAAGTAATACATACATCATAAATAATATAATAAAGCAGTATAATATTTTTTAAAGATTTTATTTCTTTATTTGAAGGAGAGAGAGAGAGTGCACACGAGTAGGGAGAGGAGCAGAAGGAGAGGGAGAGGGACAAGCAGATTCTGTGTTGAGCAGGGAGCCAGATGCAGGGCTTGATCCCAGGACCCAGAGATCATGACCTGAGCCAAAGGCAGACGCTTAACTGACTGAGCCACCCAGTCACCCCAAGCAGAATAATATTTTTAAAGTATATAATGACTGGCTAAGAGTATACATTTAGAAAATAATAAATAGTATAAGTATCCTTACTCTCCCCTATAGCTCAATTTCTGGTTATTCATTTAATCATGCATTTGAATATTGACTGTGCCAGCCAATGTGCCAAGTATTATTCATACACATCCCTTCCATAGGAGGTTATGTGTGTATTTAAATAAAGTGATTGAATATACTGTAGTAAATGCTATTATAGAGGTATATACTGAAACACATGGAAGTATATACATTTTCTATTTCATGCTACACTGATTGACCATTACTTGGCTTCTAAAGAATGAATATAGTTTATTAAAGCTAGTCTGAGGGCAAACATTTTAATGTTGAATCTCCACAGCTTACTGTCACATTTCATTTCTAACCATTTATGGTAAAAACTCAGACTCTCTTATCTGTGTATTTTGCTTAGTAATTATGAAGTAATCATATCTAATTTATTCTAGAATATGAAATAGATATATTTTGGTTTATATTCTGTGACAAATCACATTTGTTTAGTGATTTTGAGGTAATCATCTGTATTTTGGTTAGTGATATTTTTACCTTCGAGATTGTTTAAACAGACCCAAGATTGATAGGTAGCCTTACATGAATTGATGCATTGTTTTTGTTCTTCTTCCCTTTTGTAGTGTAATTTATTTAGTAGGACTTTTATCTATTTTAGAAATTTATTTAAAACTTAACTTTTACCTCCAACTGAATGTGCCGAAAGCTAACTCTTTATACAAGTATCTTAGAAAAAATTTCAGTTTCTCTTTTTTTTTTTAAAGTATTAAGTTAAATTCTGCTTTACCTTTTTAGAGCAGTTTTGTATCGGGACATAACTGAACAGAAGATACAGAGTTCCCATGTACTCTGCCTCAGCCCCCACTATCACCATTCCTCACCAAATGAGTACCTTTGTTACAACTGATGAGCTACACTGACATATCATTATTATACAAAGTCCATAGTTTATATTAGGGTTCATTTTGGGGGTTGTCCATTCTATGGATATTGACAAATGTATAACGACATGTATCTACCATCATCGATCGTATCATACAGAATAATTTCTCTGCCCTAAAAATTCTGTGTGCTCTGCCTCTTTATCCCTCCTTTTCTAACCTCTGAAAAACCACTGATCCCGCCTTTTCCAAATGGTCGTATATTTGGAATCATACAGTATGCAGCCTTTTCTGATTGGCTTTTTCCACTTAGTAATATGTGTTTCAGCCTTCTCCATGTCTTTTTATGGCTTGATGGCTCATTTATTTTATTTACTGAATGTTATTCTATCATGTGGATATACCATAGTTTATTTAATCCATTCACCTACCAAAAGACATTTTGGTTACTTCCATTTGTTGGCAATTAGGAATAAAGCTGCTGGAAACATCTGTGTGCTAATGATTGTGTGTATGTTTTCTGTTCATTTGACTATATACCAAAGAGTATGATTGCTGCTTTGTATAGTAAGATTATGATATTTTTGTCAGAAACTGCCAAACTATCTTCCAAAATGGCTTTACCATTTTGCACTCCCAGCATCAATGAATGAGAGTTCCTATTGCTCTACATCCTCTCCAGCATTTGGTGCTGTCAGTGTTTTGGAATTTCACCATTCTGGTAAGTGTGCAGTGGTGTCTCATTGTTTTAATTGGCATTTCCCTGATGACATATGATGTCGGACATATTTTCATATACTTATTTGTAATTTGTGTATGTTCTTTCATGAGGTTGTATTAAGATTTTTGACCCATGTTTTAAATCAGGTTGTTTATTTTCTTATTGTTGAATTTTAAGTGTCCTTTGCATATTTTGGATAATAGTTCTTTGTCAAATGTATTTTTTGCAAATATTTTCTCCCAGTGTATGGCTTGTCTTCTTATTCTTTATTTAAATTTTAAAAAAAAATTAACTTTTTAAATTTTAATTAAGTCCAATTTATTAATTACTTATTTTATTAATGAGGTTTTAGATGTTGTATCTGAAATGTTATCTCTAAACCCAAGGTCATCTGTATTTTGTCCTACCTTCTAGGAGTTTTATAGTTTTCATGTTACATTTAGATCTTTATTATGAAAGGTATAAAGTCTATGTCTGGATTCCTTTTTTATTTATTTTTTTTTGGCGTGTGTATCTACTTGTTCCAATACCATTTGTTGAAAAGACTGCATTTTCTTCATTGTATTCCCATTGTTTCTTTGTCAAAGAGCAGTGTTTTAACTGTTTTTATTTGATCTCTATGTCCAAAGTACTACTGTATCCTGCATATTTTTCTTATAATTTAAATTTAACTTAAGCTTGCTACTACATTATCAGTAACTAACCAAATAGAAACAATCCTGCTCTTTAGCTTTCTCTCTCATTCTGAATTCACTGATCATTTAAGTTCAATACAGTAGCTAACTAATGGAAGGAGAAGTGCATAAAGAAGCCAACCATGCCTAAAGAGAAAATATTCTTATTTTTTAATGAATATCTAAATATTGGTTACTATCTTGAAGTAGCACTTAATATTTCTGAATTTTGAAACTGTATGCTGTAACGTGAAATAACTATTGAATGTCTGATACTTAGGAATGAACTGAAAAACGATGAAGGTTGCAAAGTTTTCATACAATGGTAGGGGGGATGCATTACAAAGTAGCAGCTGTAGACCAAACACGTTTGTATTTTGAGCTCATCCAATATCAAATACTTGTTTAACATAGCAGTAGTAAACCGAATGTGGTAATTTCAGTCAGAGTTAATGAAATGATATAAGGTATCAGGAACAGAGAAAATGACTGAGTTAGAATGCATTATCAAGGGGCGCCTGGGTGGCACAGCGGTTAAAGCGTCTGCCTTCGGCTCAGGGCGTGATCCCGGCGTTCTGGGATCGAGCCCCACGTCAGGCTCCTCCTCTATGAGCCTGCTTCTTCCTCTCCCACTCCCCCTACTTGTGTTCCCTCTCTCGCTGGCTGTCTCTATCTCTGTCAAATAAATAAATAAAAATCTTTAAAAAAAAATGCATTATCAAGATGGTCAAAAATAGTGAAATGTGATGTGGAACAAAGATTGATCTAGAAATCAAAAGACTTAGGTTCTAGAACCAGTTCTGTCTCACTTACAGTTATCTGTCTCTTATTTAATGTTTTATATTTTCAATCACAAAGTGGGGAATAGATAAGTAGTTATTATTATTTTTTTTAATCTTCAACTCTAAAATTGTAAGCTGCTAGTACAAGAAAAGTCAGATACAGTTCTGGGTTAATCTGGTTCAACTAGGCAGCTTTAGTGAATAAATTAAACACATGTTTACTTAACATTAAATGCATCCTAATAAAAACATAAATCTTAAGTGGGCTATAAAAGGTGACTTTTCCCACTGTTTAGTTTTTCTTTTAAAAATCAGCAATAAACACACATATAACAGATTGCAATGATTTATCTTCTATAAATATCTGATTTTGTATTTTGCTTTTATTTTTTGAAATCTAACTCAAATACTTAGAATAAGTGGATTTTAGAATTAATATAGTCATTTTAATTCCATCCCCATCCCAACCTCAATTTAGCAAAGAGTAAACTGAAGTCCAGAGAACTTAAATGATTTGTACAGGGTCACACAGCTAATTTATGGCAAAGCTGGATTTCCTGATCCACAGCCCAGTGACCTCTCCACAATAAGCTTAAAGTCCTTAGCAATTAGTATTACTTCAATAATCATTGATAAGACATTTAATGTTTTATTTGACAGAAATAAGTTTTGACACCCATTAATTCATTTTATCCTTTCAACATCCCTGCAAGGTTATTATCATTCTCATTTTTCTATACATACTACCACAGATTAAGTAATATGCCCAAGGTCATATAATTAATAAGGATTGAAGTGTGAATTTGAAACATCACTTTTGCCTGACTCCAGATCCCAACCTCTTTTAAGGCATTATGTTAACTTTTTAAAGTTTCCTTTGAGTGTTAGTGTTACAATGATTCTGGAGGACACCTTTGTTAAGTCTTTGGCATTAGTCTTTGTCAGGGCTTAGTAATAAGGACCATCCAAATTTATTTTATTTATTTTTTTTAAAGATTTTATTTATTTATTCGACAGAGATAGAGACAGCCAGCGAGAGAGGGAACACAAGCAGGGGGAGTGGGAGAGGAAGAAGCAGGCTCCCAGTGGAGGAGCCTGATGTGGGCTCGATCCCAGAATGCGGGGATCACGCCCTGAGCGGAAGGCAGACGCTTAAGGACTGCGCTACTGAGGCGCCCCAGATTTTTATTATTATTTTCTAGTACTGCTTCATCATTGGCTTTTCTGAAAGTGAGGCTCATATTAGAATATGTGCAATAATAAATGTTTGCAGTAAATAAGTTTTCAACTAACCTTTGTATAGTTGATTACTTTAGAAGTAATTCACTCAGTATTTCGTGCTCTGAGCAGATTTTTATTGTATTTGTATGTACACACATGCATTTGAGAATTGTACTGACCATCTTTTTACCCTATCAAGATGGTCTTAAATGCTGATCCAAGGCCCAATGTGTAACTTTGCCAGGAATCTCAGCATCGACTTTCAGAATAAAAAGTTGTCACTGGAGGCTTCTCAATGCCTATCTACTGCATTTCTGAATTAACAACAAATGCAGATTTGTCTTTGATGGCTCTTTTATAGCTGTATGCAGCTGGAGGAAAACCAACTGCCAAGGGAACTCAATTTTCTTTATCATCAATTTGACATTGGTTGACAGATGGCTTCTGGATACCAGGGTAGTCTTCTTAATTTGTCTTTCTATATAGTGCTGCAAATACCCTTGGTTAATTGCTTGATTATTACATTTAATTCTTTGTGAACAATATACCTCATTGTTTTGGAACATGTCTGAGGAGATAAGTTATAAAAGGCAGATATTTGAGTGTTGATTTGCTATCATACCTTTGAAACATAAAGCAAAACACCTACAGGTAGACAAATGTGTTAAAATATCCCGTCCTAAAATCCAGTAGGCTTTTTCTGAAGTAAGTGATTTCTCTTGAATACAGTGGATTCTCCAGAGTTAATTTATAGAAAGGACAGAAGAAAAGAGATCTATCAAAACATGGAAAAGGTAATAAATACAGTTTAAAGTAAAACATCCTTCCACTTGAACATTAACCTAAGTTTAATGGCGGCTGATGTCTTACTTGTTTCTGTTTTTTGTTTTTGTTTGTTTGTTTTGTTTTGTTTAGAATTTCAGTAAGTAGAATTTAAATAATTTACTTTGGAGAATGCAGAATTTTCCACTATTTCAAAAGGTATGTAAAAATAGCTTGCAATTGATGGAATATTTTGACATTCCTTAAAATGCAGATGTGAACCCTTTCTCTGAATGCTTTGGAAATCCAAAGAAACAAAGTTTTAAAATACAAAGTTTGAGGGGCGCCTCGGTGGCTCAGTCGTTAAGCGTCTGCCTTCGGCTCAGGGCGGGATCCCAGAGTCCTGGGATCGAGCCCCACATCACGCTCCTCCACTGAGAGCCTGCTTCTTCCTCTCCCACTCCCCCTGCTTGTGTTCCCTCTCTTGCGGCCTTTCTTTCTGTCAAATAAATAAATAAAATCTTTAAAAAATATATATAAAGTTTGAGAGCGCTGATGCAATCAGACAATATTTCATATAGCATTACGCGCATTCATGTGTATGCATATACAAAAAGGAGAGTTCAGTGCATGACTAGAGAGTTCGTTGCTCACTGTAAAATCATCTTATGGTGTCAGCTCTGAAGGTGGCGTATTAACCACCCAACCATATCAATTAAAACAACTATTAATTTTAGCTTCGTAGTTCTTTTTTCATTTATTCATTATGAAATAGCAAGTCTGATCTCAAAAAATGATGCAAAATTGTACTTGTACATCTACTTTTACTTATAATTATAGTTGTACTTTTAACAAAATAAATTACTCTCTAAGCATTTTAAATAGATTCAAAAGATGGACTCAGTGGAATCAGAAAACCCTCCAAATAGTACTTTGCCATTATGAGAAAAGAAGATCTGAACTAATATTGCTAGTAATGAATATTCTGTTGAAGTTTATGCTGCCACCTATGGGAAATGAAAATTCTTAGTAATTAATCTAAAATGTAGAAATTACTGTTGCCAATTACAAGAGAAAATTGAAACTTCTAAGTGGATTTTATTACCATTTAACTGTCAAAGGAAAGTCCATTTGGAGAAAGCTGTAAATTCTTCACCTGTTCCTTGAAAAACCCAGATTTGATTATATGCCCATGGAAATTAAGCTACATAGTCCACAAGGCTTATTTCTAAGGAATGCCTATTTAAGTGTCAAAGTTGTGTATTTGGAATCAATAATTAAAAATAGTGTAAACAGAATTAACTCCATTGTGAAATCTTACGTAAACTGACTTAATCATGCTTTTGTTTATTTTCTTCACATCCCCTTCTTTTCACTTCTGCCTATTTAACATGTACTAGTTTATTCACACTGGGAAGCAAAACAACTGTTTTTAGCCTCTTGTCTGCTAATATACCAATGTAGTGGAATGGAAATAGAAAAGTTCTGATTAAAGGAAGTCTTTTGTTTAAATTCATGGTCTAAAACTTGCTAATTGTATCACGTAAGAAAAGAAACTCTTGAGTATTCATCAGAAAATAGAACTGGTGGTACCAGTATCTTGTAGCAATGCCATAAGAAACATACGCAATACCTTACAATGCTTAACAGAGTGCCTAACACAGAATATTTGTTTTCTCCCAAAACGTACCATTATGTCGACAAGATCTAGAAAAACTGAGTCATACTTCATCCTGTCAGTTTCTACTGATCAATAGAATATGGTACAGGTAATGAGATGTTACTCCCATGATTGCATTATGAAGACTCCTTTGCTGGCTTTGAAGAAGTAAACATCTAGATGGCAAACTAAGGAAGGCCTTTAGAAGCTAAAGGTAGCTTCCAGAAAACAGGCAGCAAGAAGTCAAGGACCTCAGTGTACAATCACAGGGAAATGGATTCTTCCATCAATCTGAGTGAGACTAGAAGTGGACTCTCCTAGTCAGTCTATCCTCCATGAGAGAATCCAGCCTTGGCCATTTCATTAATTACATTCTTGCAGATGACCCAGTTAAAACGTACCTGGATTCCTGAACCACAGAAATTGTGAGATAATAAATGCATGTTTTTTAAGCTGCTAAATTTGTTACGCAGTAATAGAAAAACAAATCTAATGACTTTTCTTGGCTAAGTTATATTTTCTTTCCTTTTTTTCTGTATAACTTTAAAAATGTGAAAATATGATTTATAATACATGTACAATATAAATAAGCATCCCTCCCACTCTACACGCCTACATCGCCTTCATCACACTCCCCAGAGGCAACCGTCATTTACTGTTTCATGTTTTCACCTCTGATAAAATGGTTTTCCAGATTCATAAATATATATGAAAATTTGAGAATAATTTATCTTTTAAGCTTTTCCTGATATTTATCATTTTCAAAAGTAACATTTTATTGGGCCATGGTTTTAAAGATATTTTAAAGCTAATGCAAGAAATTATACCATGCTGCATAACATTAAGTCTTAAATTTCATGGTCTATCCATGGGAATTGAAGTAAAGGGAAGCAATAAGCTTGGCCAATACAAGACTATTTTTTAATAAACCTAGGTTCTTATGCAATATTGCTGCTAACTGGCCATATATCTTTATGGAAACTACTTCCTCTCTATATACACTTAATTTACACATTCCAGATTTCAAATTACATATTTATATGCACTTTACAGTTTGTGCGTTTTGTCTTTCGTAATGGTACCTGCTGATTTGCAAACCTGACTGATCACAAAAATAATACTTGAAGTATTTAATCATTATCATCATCATCGTCATCATCATCATCATCACCATCATCATCATCATCAACAACTAGTCACCATCCCTAGATATTCTGAGTCCATGAATTTAGGACACGATTATGGGAATCTATATGTTACAATATTTTTACAGGTTATTCGGATCCACTTGATTGGAAAACGGTAAGTTAGCTATTTTATTTATACACGTGTAAACCTGTAAGATAGTGGTCTGAAATTCACTGTAAACTACATGACAGAGAAGGCAATCATTCCAGTTATGGACTGAATGAAAAAAAACAATTGCAAATAAAGCAGTTTAGAAAACGTTTAACTTTTGATCCTCTTTTCTCATTTATTCTATATTTTATTCATTCTTGCTTCAGTGGTTACCTTTATATCCTTAACAAAGCACAACTTCTTATCTCATATTCAGAAATCCTCCTCCTTCACTTAGAAGCCCTGATCCTGGGAAGACATGAGAGTCCTTTGGAACTGTCTTGAGTCACCAACCAAAGTTGGATCATTCAGGTGTTTCCAGTCTTCCAGTCCTGTTTTTGGCTTCGTTTTCTCATTGGTGGATCAAACCTGGGAGGTGACAGCTTTATCTGGTGCTTTGATATCATTAAGTAAGTTCTTTAGCAATATCTCCTATTCAAAAGTTGCTTTTGGCTTATACATTGTTACTGTATGTCAATTTTTTTCAACACATTCTTCAGACATGTCAAAAGTGACTTTACTTTGTAATTATTATGGAATTTGTTGGCTGTGCATGACCAGGAAATGAAAGGTAGTTATGGAGACTGAAGCAATTATACAAAGATCTAACCTCAAATATATGAAGACTGTAGCTACCTTACTCTCATCTTTCCTAATTATTTTAAGTGGGTAGGTAGGTAGCTAACTAGCTATAACTCACATAACATAAAACTCACCCTTAAAGTGCACAACTCATTAGTTTTTTAGTATATTAACAGTGTTTTGTAATTCTTACCACTATGCAATTTTAGGACCTTTTTATTACCTCCAAAACAAACCCTGTATTTAGTAACACATGCTTTCTAACTCTCTCCCCAAGCCTCTAACCACTAATCTATTTACTGTCTCTGTAGGTTTGCCTTGTCTATGGGATTGTGAAAAATTCATATAAATTGAATCATACAAATGTGGTGATTTGTGGTTGGCTTATTTTCCTTAGGTTGTTGTCAGTGTTCATCTACATTATAGCATGTATCAGTACATTATTTCTTTTGATGGCTGAATATTACATTGAATGGATATATCACATTTTGTTTATCTATTCATTGTTTGGTGGACTTTGGGTTGTTTTCATTTTTTGACCATTGTGAATAATGCCACTGTAAATGGTCATGTGTATGTTTTTTTTCCCTGTATTTTGGGTATATATCTAGTAGTGGAATTTCTGGGTTACATGACACATCTATTTCTAACATTTTGAGGAAATGCCAAACAGTTTTCTAAAGTTGTCGCACCATTTTACATTTCCAGCAATGTATGAGGATTGCAGTTCTTCCACATCCTTCTCAACACTTGTTTTTGTTCAGTCTAATGGAAGATTAGTGAAACAAGTTTTGATTCTGTTGATTCTCTCTATTTTTTCCTATTCTCTGTTTATTTCTACTCTAATTTCTATTGTTTCCTTTCTTGACCTTGCTTTGGGATTACTTTACTCTTTTTTCTAGTTTCTTAATGTGGAAGATTAAGTTGATTAGAAGTCTTTCTTTTTTATTCATAGGTATCCATAAATATATTCCTCTCTATGTACAGTTTAACTGCATTCCTTAAGTTTTGGCATATTGTATATTTATTTTCATACATCTCAAAGCATTTACTAATTTCCATTTTAATTTCTTTAACCCATTGAAAATTTAGGAGTGCATTGTTTAATTTCCACATATTTGTGAAATTTTCTAATTTGTTTCTGCCATTTCTAATCGGATTTTATTGTGGTAAGAGAACATATTTTTCATCATTTATGCCATTTTAACTTCGTATAAGTTATACCATTTTACATTTACTGTGGCTTGCTCTATGGCCTAGTATATGGTCTGTGTTGTAACTATTCTGTATGCACTTGAGAAGAATGTGTTTTCCTCTGTTGTTGGGTAGAGTGGTTTATAGATGTCTGTTAGATTTGCTTGGTTTGTGGTGTCGTTCAAGACATCTATTTCCTTGCCACTCTTAGGCCTCGTTTTCTGTTATTCAAAGTGGGATATTTAAGTTTCCCGTTATTATTGTTATCTATTTATCTCTTTATGTATGTCAGTTTTTGCTTTATGCATTTTGGGGGCTCTTTTACTTATGTGCATATATGCATGTATTATTTTCCTGATGACCCTTTTTTCATTGGAAAATGTTTTCCTTTTTCTCTAGTAACAATTTTCGTCTTAAAGTCTGTTGGATCTGATATTAATATAGCCACTTCGGCTCTCTTTTGGTTATTGTCTGCATGGTATTCCTTTTTTGTTCTTTTATTTTCAATCTCTTTGTATATACAAAGTACATCTCTTGTAGACAGAACAAAGTGGGATCATTTTTTTTAATTTATTTTGTCACTTTCTCCTTTCCAATTGGAGTATATAACCCAACAAGGTAAGGTTTAGACCTGCCTTTTTGCTTTTTGTTTTCTATATGACTTATGTTTTTTTTCTTCATTATTGCCTAGACATTTTTTCTTGTGTACTATATTAATCTCTTTATTGTTTATTGTACTATATATATATATTTTTTAAAGATTTTATTTATTTGACAGGACAGAGACAGCCAGCAAGAGAGGGAACACAGGCAGGGGGAGTGGGAGAGTAAGAAGCAGGCTCATAGCGGAGGAGCCTGATGTGGGGCTCGATCCCATAATGCCGGGATCACGCCCTGAGCCGAAGGCAGACGCTTAACCGCTGTGCCACCCAGGCGCCCCAATTGTACTATATTTTTGAGATATATTTTAAAATTGTTGCCCTGAGGATTATAAAGTAACAACTTAAAACACTCTAGTTTTGGTTAATGACAATTTAATTTCAGTAATACACGAAAACTTTTTGTCTAGGAGCTGGGTGTGGAATTCTTGGTTGACAGTCTCTTTCAGCACTTCTAATGTATCATCCCATAGTCTTCTAGCCTTCACTATTTCTGATAGTGAATGTATTTGGGTATGGAAGGCTTTGAGTTTAACCTGTTTGAAGTTGATTGAGCTCCTCAGATATATGAATTAATATTCTTCATCAAATTTTGGAACTTTTCAGTCATTATTTGTTCTAATGTTCTTTCTGCTCCTCTTTTCTCTCCTTCTCAACTACCATTATGCATACTTTGGTACATTTGAATGTATCCAGTAGTTCTCTGAAAATTGGTTAATTTCGTGCATTCCTTTTTCTTTCTGTTCCTCAAAAATAATTAAGAAATGTCAATTGAACTATTTTTAAGTTGGTCGATTCTTTCTCCTGTGAGCTCAAATCTGCTTTTGAACATTTCTAGTGAATTTTCTTTTCAGCAATTTTACTTTTCAACTAAAAAAATGCTATTTGGTACTTTTTGAATTTTTTTTTGTCTCAATTGGTAACTCTCTGTATAGTGAGATATTATTCTCATACTTTCCCTTAATTCTTCAGACATGGCTTCCTTTATTTTCTTGAAAATATTTATAATAGCAGGTTTTTAAAAATTTGTCTAGTAAGTCCAACACTTGGTTTTCCTAAAAGATGGTTTTATTGACTTCATTGGATTTCTTTCTTTTCTTCCTTCCTTCCTTCCTCCCACCCTCCCTCCCTCCCTCTCTCTCACCTTCCTTCTTTTTCCTTCCTTCCTTCCCCTCTCCCTCTCTCCCTCCCTCCCTATCTCTCTTTCCTTCCTTCCTTCCTTCCTTCCTTCCTTCCTTCCTTCCTTCCTTCCTTCCTTTTTTGTATATGAGCCATATTTTTTTTTCTTTGAATGTCTCTCTTTCTCACTCTCTCTTTTTATTTTTTTGTTTTTGTTTTTGTTTTTGGTAGAAAACCGAACATTTGAAATACTATAATGTAGATACTCTGGAAAACAGATTCCTATTCATCATCAGGTTTTGTTGTTATTGTTATTGCTGTTTATGCAATGTTTTTCCTGGACTAATTCTGTAAAGTCTGCATTCTTGGTTAACTAATTTAGTGATCAGCTGATAATTGGACAAATATTTCATTAAATGCCTTGAACCAAAATTTCTCAACCCTTGTTAGAAGGGCTCTGTGTGTGCGTGATGGGGCATGACTTCAACTCTTGAGTTTACAATTATGCATTATTCATTTCCAGCTTGTGCAGATCCTAAAGGTCACCTAGAAGTAATGGATTAGGGGACTCTCAGAGATTCAGGGGTATACACACAAACCCAGGAATATTTTGGAGTCTATTAAAGTCCCATATGGGTATCCCATATATTTTCCTATTTAAAATTTTTTGGCTATCCTCTTATTTGGTCCAACTGGTATCACTGTCTCAGGCAGCTTCAAGATTAAATAAATTATGCTGATTGCTTTTAACAAACACCCTAAGATAAGGCTTTCTACCGGACAAGCTCTGAGTCACGTCAAATGATGAAAAGCCTCACAAGAGGGCCTCTTCCAGAAAGCTGCTGCAGAGCTCAAATAGTGGCAGTTCTCTGGAAATGGGGATTTTATGGCAGCTTCAAATCTGTTCTTTTCCCTCCAGCGACTATTAGGTTACTGGTTTTTAAGATTACCACAGATCTGGCAAGAGGAGAATATGATAGGGCAAGTTAAAACACCACAAATTCCCTCATCTTACTGACATTCAGCCATTTTTCTCAAATAAATGCTTTCTGGATTTTGAAAGCTTCTTGTCATTTCCAGAATTCTGAAAAAGTTGATTTTGACAAATTTTTCCTGTGTTTTGATTGCTCTTACAAAGGAGCAGTTTTTCAAAGGTCTTTAGTCTACCATTTTAGAAAGACTTGCCTGTTTAATAATCTAATTCTTAAGTAAAGAATAATACATCTTTCCCTACATGTAGGAATTTGAGAACACCACTCCAGTTATGCTGATAGGAAAGAACTTGGTAGATGATTCAGAGTAAGCCTTATTCCCAGAGTTAGGCAGTGGAACAAACCTATTCAGTCACTAGGATATTTCAGGAACACTACCATTGCTTCATTATTTTACAACTCCATAGATTAAAGAGTGCCACAGAAGAACTTCATTGAATATTCAGAGTTTATAAATGATAACTCCAACTGTTCTGGTAGGATTTTTAGGCTCACCATTTTAGTGCTTTAAAATATAGACGTGTGTTTATCTAAATGAATTGCATAGATCTGTATTTTATTCTCATTACTAATTAGTTTGATTAGTTCTCAGTATCTATGAGCTCTTCCATTAGACTATAATTTCTTTGAGGGCTGATCCTTCAGTGTATTCAATTTTTAATACCTCATGTCCTATAAAGTGCCTGGTACTTTTTGTTAATTAATCAATTCACAAAATATATTAAGAATCTAGTACATACCAATCACAGTGAATTATACCAGGGATATAAGATGAAAGTCTACTCTTGAAGACCTCATGTCTCTTATAAATTTAATGAATATTCTTCATTTATTTTATTAACACATTATAATTCTGTAAGTGTTTAATTTTCCTGCATCATATTGAGTAGTATGGATGGCTAGAGAGACTGAATGAGACCATAAGAGAATACCAAATGTAAGGTATCACAGTGTGCTTAACATATGAAAATGTATACATTGCTTAGACAACCATAAAGAGGCTGGTTCCAAGCATTAACATTATTACTACATTCAGCTGAAATGTTCTAGTTAACTTGAAAATTCATCAATAATAATGATTGGACTCCTTTTAATATTTGAAATCTTATGGACTTTTAAATATAAGCAAAGAAAATAACATGCTGAGAAAATTAAATATAAGTGAAGAGTTATTAAATATAAATTAAGAAAAATATTTTGATATTCTCCAAATAATTTGGTTATTAAAAATATCCTGGCCTTACATGTAAGTTATTACATTCTGCACTTGAAAGATACAAAAAACTTCATGGCATTTTGTATTGACATTAGATCTTTTCTTTTCAACAAGAGTAGAGTAGAGAATATTATATCAGAATTAGCATTCCATGATAATAGACGTATTCCATGTCCCATTTTCATGAGTATAAAAAGGGGGTGTAGTTGAGTACATGAAATGGATGTCATTTGAATGAAAATGCAATGGCTAAAAAATTGATAATTTTGTTTAAGGATCAAAATTGTCTTAGTCAACTCAGGCTGCTACAAGAAAATACCATAGACTGGGGGCTTACACACCAGACATTTATTTCTAACAGTTCTGGAGTCTGGGAAGTCCAAGACTAAGCTGCTAATGGATTCGGTTCCTGGTGAGAGTGTTCTTCCTTGTTTACAGATGACCGCCTTCTTCTTGTATCCTCACATGGCAGAAAGAAAGGGAGCTCTGGTCTCTTCCTCTTATAAAGAAACTAATTCCACTGTGGGTCCCTGCCTTCATGAACTCATCTAAATATAATTATCTCCCAAAGCCCCATCTCCAAATACCATCACTGTGGGGATTTGGGGCTTCAACATATGATTTTGAAGGGATACAAACATTCAGTTCATAACAAAGCATAAGAGAAATGAACACCTAGTTTTAAAACTGAATTCAGAAGATAATTCTTGAGTGTCAACATTTTACAAGACATTGAGGGAAATAGAAGATACTCAGACAAGCGAATGAAAGACACTGGTTCGGTCATTGAGTTTAGTTTCCAGTTTAGTGTCCAGATGGAAAGATAGAGCAATCACAACACACAGTATTATATACAGAACACGATATCAATATTGTGATATTTATGATATGGAGCTACTGGAACCCATTTTTGGAATTTACCATTGATATGTTAAAGGAATCCTTTCTAATTGTTCTCTCCCCCCCCCTTAAAAATAAATTTCTCAGCCTACAGGAGAACGTATTATCCAAAATGAATTAGCAGATACTTTCCAAATAGTTAATTTACTATCTAAAGAGTGTTTGCAGTCTAGTTTTATGTAAGGTTTTAATATTTTTTTTGTTTATAACTTTAAAAAACTGCTTAATTTGACTTTTTATTACTGTATCATCCTCATGTTCTCTGAATAATATCATTAAATTCAAGACCACATTTGTGTATTAATAAAAATATTTCCCCTTTGGTGTTTAACTTATACTTTATTGTAGGTCTTTCATGGTATCTCTCCATGTATTTACGTGTATGAAACCTTAACATAAAGGGAGTTGTTGTAAGAACACTTGAAAAGTAGACTCTCCACAAAATTCCTCCTTCACTAACTCACTTTGGAGGTAATAGAAAACATAATATAAGTAGAACAGTTTAAAACCGCATATTGTGTTCATATTAGGATTTGCCTTGACGTGATACTTCTACATTGGGTTTTTTATGTAAATGAATACAATCCAGGGTTTGATGATATGCCTCTGGGTTTTCCTGATGCAAATTCATAGAATATTTAAGATGTTTAAAACCACACTTTTTACTTAACTAATTATTCGGCCCATCTTTTGAAACTAAGTTGGCTGTGAAATACACAAGCGTCTCCAAACTCTGTCTCTCAACACTGGGAAAATCTGAGGCATGCTGTGAGCACCTTCATTTTACATGATTTCTTTGCAATGGACACTACAGGATTCTATTAAATAGGAATTGAGGAAAGAACAGTTTAAAGAATTATAGTGAGGGCAAGTCATGGAATTTGATACTACTACTTGTTAACTGCTCTAGGTGATGCGTGTGAAACTTAATTTGTGTTAATCAATGTGAGGTGAAGAGAGCACAAATTAATTTGACATGCAGATTTTGTGCTTTAGTAATGATGCTGAAAATATTCCAGGCCCAAGAAAAGCCAGCATATTCACCTGATAGGTCAGTGGATTACACCGTGTCCTGCCTGTAGCAACATCATGCGTATCTTCTTTAAGGCTGAATTGGGTAAAATCTCTAATCTAGTCCCTTTGGTCTTCTTGATAATAAACTGATGGAGCAAACTGACCCCTTGCCCCACAGCCATTATGATTAAGGACATCATACTACAGTGTGGGGTGGGGAAAACAGCGTATTTATTCTTGAAATAAACTTTACAGAAGGTAATTGCACCTTGCCTAACAGTAGTCTTCAAATTAGATAAAACTACTTTGAGTCCTTAGTGAAAACAAAGATTTCCTTGACTTCTACAATTCCGGTGTCTGCACATACAAGCATGTGATAAAACTGTTGCTTTTCTACCATGAACAGACTGTTACATTAGTAATTATGTGTGTGTGTTTCTGTTAAGAAAACATTGCTGTGAACTGTCTTTCAGAGCTCAGTGTTTTGAAATCTGTACTCGCTTACAAAATATTGCAGCTATTTTATTAATGTCTCTGACTCAGTTTTTCTCTTTCAGAAAAATACAGAGAGCTAAAAATAAATTGTGGTGGAAAACAGAGCTATCTAACATAATGCCTGCTCAGTTAACAACTATTTACCATAATAGCCCTTGAATTTTTCTGTGTTTTTGACAAAGTCTCCTTTTGTTCCAGGATGATGACTTTTCAGTTAGAGGCACACTAAATTAATATGCTATAAAAAGTGATACTTTGACATTTTAATTTCAGGCAAAGACATACTCAATAATTTACTTGACAAAACAGTTCCTAGAAAAATTATAGAAAAAGTTTGAATTGTGTCCCATGTTTGGATGAACCCAAAATGTTTCTCTTTTGTATGCATGCCAGTAAAAGGAATGAAGAGATAACATCTCTTTTACTCTTGCATCCCTTGTGCACGTGAACAATTTCCATGTATTTCTAAGTGCTCTTATGATTGATTAGCTTTTCTATTTTGTTTTAAATGTATTAAGTGGAGTTTGAATGCTAGATAGCCATGAGACAGAAAAAGTATGAGATATTGGTAATGAAAGTGGTGCAGTAAAAGAATGCACCAATCAAAAAATGATTGCTCCTCATATCTTTTCTTATAGTCTTTTTCTTCTCAAGAATAAGAAACCTCTATATTACTTTTATGTAAAAACCGAATACTTTTGGAAATTGTCTTTTCCTTACATAAACATGTCTATTTTTTTATTTTATTTTTTTAAGATTTTATTTATTTATTTGACAGAGATAGAGACAGCCAGCGAGAGAGGGAACACAAGCAGGGGGAGTGGGAGAGGAAGGAGCAGGCTCATAGCGGAGGAGCCTGATGTGGGACTAGATCCCATAACGCCGGGATCACGCCCTGAGCCGAAGGCAGACGCTCAACCGCTGTGCCACCCAGGTGCCCCCATAAACATGTTTATTATCAATGCGTTTTTCTATCTGTGAACACGTTCATGTGTATGTGTACACAATTTCTTAAACTTTTTATTTAATGAATTGAGACTCTTAAACAAGGAATGAGTGAATTTCCATGAGTCATGGTAGAAACTTTAAATTCCTTTTTATCTAGAGTCATATTTTGACAGTCTGAAACACCCTTTATAAAGAATTTGTGAATGTACTATTGTGCATGCCTTTTCCACGTGGAGTTATTTAGGTATATCATTTCTGATTGGCCAAACGGAAGGCAGAATACAACTTAAACACGTTTTAGATGATACTTTAAGTCCTTTGGCTTTTTAAAGTCAGGATAGTTTATAGGAATCTAAAGAGAAAGCTTAAAATGAAAATTTGCATCCAGCTACCAAAGTTTGATGCTCATACTTTGGCCTCCAGGAAGATCACTTGTCCTTTCAATGAAGCAGTCGTTATAGAAGCAGTCAAGACATCATCTCTGAATAGAATAGCTGTAACATGTTGGAAAAGCCAGTGATGCTGTACCATGTTCCAATGTGATGAGAGACATCTGAGTTTAATGATACAGAGTTACCTCTCTCAGAAGTCTTCTGTGAACTTGTTGATATGACTAAACATTGACATCCACAGTGTAAGACCTTAGTGGTTCTGTAGTGCAAAGTTCTTCATTATATACAGCACACAATTAATTGGGCCCATTAATATCATTGCCATGGTGATTTGTTCCTTGATGAAAATACTAAGGGATACATTATTAATATTAGCTCAGTAGGTGCAATGGTTTAACTTTTAGAGCTGGTAAGTTTTTAAATTTTCTTAGGATCTTTAATGTCTTGGTAAATAATATAAGTGCATAACAGGGGATGTTATGCCCCAGTGATTTGAGGAGCATTTTATTTTATTTTTTTAGGAGAGGAGGAGCAGAGGGAGAGAGAGAATCTTAAGCAGACTCCACGTCCAGTGCAGAGCGCACTCAGGGCTGATCTCACAACCCTGAGATCACGACCAGAGCTCAAATCAAGAGTCAGGCACTTAACCAACTGAGCCACCCAGGTGCCCGAGGGGCATTTTAAAATCCTAAAATACAATGAGCATTCGTATATGCCAGACACAAGGTATATGTAAAATTATTATCTAATTTTATCCCCACAAAAATGTCATGAAGCTGTTACACCCTGTGAATGAGAAAATGGGGGCTCACAGTAATTAAGTTCATTATACTATATCCTTCTGCTACTGCATTGTGGAGCCAGCACCAAGTCCATTATTTAAAATTTATTCCAGAGGCCTACCTATAAACTAATATACAGAAGTACATCTTTCAAGAATGAGATACTGCATTCAATTCTGTCATCAGTGTTTCCCTTATAATTCTCTCAGGTGAAGGCCTTTTACTTTTTTTTTTTTTCCTAAGATTTTATTTATTTATTTGAGAGAGAGAGAGAGAGCACGAGGGGGGGGAGAAGGGGCAGAAGGAGAGGGAGAAGCAGACTCCTCACTGATCAGGGAGCCTGACCCCAAGCTCAATCCCAGGACCCTGAGATCGTGACCTGAGCCGAAGGCAGACACTTAACTGACTGAGCCACCCAAGTGCCCGAAAGGCCTTTTAGTTTTGTAAACACTTTTATCCAATTCATTGCCCACAGCAAGATTTATAGATTTATACCAGCTATGAAATCTTAATTTCAGCAATTATTCAGAAATTCAAAAATAATTATTGAATACTCTCAGGGCACCTGAACAGTGCAATTGGTTAAACATCAGACTCTTGGTTTTGGCTCAGGTCGTGATCTCAGTGTTGTGAGATTGAGCTCAGCTGGGAGTCTGCTTAAGACTCTCTCTCCCTCTGCCCATCCACCCCGCTTCAGGCTGTCTCTTTCTAAAATAAATAAATCTTTAAACAAAACTTATTGAATACCTTGCTGTGCCACTAGCCACGCTAGGTGGTGGGGATACATCAATAAGTAGAGGCCAGATCCCAGGCCTCCAGGAAAGAGAAAAAAAGCCGTATGATTAGGTCCTGAAAACCATGCAGTGGTGAGATAGAGAATAGCTGAGTGCATGTGAGAACTTAATTTATAATCATCTCTTATTCTTGCAACTTTCTCACTTCATTTCCTCACTTTGATCACATCAGGATTTCCATTTCCTAGATATTTTCATTTTCACCTGGCCTAGTTTCACTTGTTTTCTTTCCTCGTAGTTTCTGTAATTTGCTGTCAGCCACTTTCCAGCTAACTTTTTCAATTCCTCTATTATTTTTATTTCTTTTTGCTTTGCACCACTCATACCCAACCTTGGGCTAAAACTATCAACTACTTTCTAGAGAAGAATTATACCATTGCTGAGTGAACCACTACAATGTATTCTGTCAATCTTCAGTTAGGCCTTTAGCATTCCTCAGCCAACTGGTCTTCAATTTAGTTTTGATCGGCTCTTGTTTCTTGTTCCCATATAGCTATTGAACATTATTGCTTTCCTCATAATCCCCACCCATGCTCCTCAAAGTAACTGATCATTTTCCTACTTTGCTTTCAAAAAAAGAGCTATAACATAAACTTTCTCAATGACGTGCTCTAACATCACTGGCATTTTCATTTTCTTTTTATTTCCTTTGTTCTGCCTGATATGTAAATTGTAGATGAAGCATCATCCTTCCTTTGAAATACTGATAATGTAGCTCTGTGGCCTTTTTCTTCTCAGGCCCTTCCCCATCCATAATGCAACTTTTTTTTTTTTTTCCTTTTTCTTCCCCCTAAGCAAGTACATATACCTGTACCATTCTCCAAAAATAAAGATTAATGATAATGAAATCCTCAAAATTTAGTCCCCTCTTATTCTCATGTCTTTCCTTCTTCATTTTTCCTTCAAATTAAATGTAACTGGGAGTGGTGTTTGTTGAGTGACCTTAATGCCTGAGGTTCTGGAGGGAGTGCTGCAAGCCAGATGCTTCTGGGGTCACTGTAGGGTGGAGTCTGTTCAGCTGACCAGAGACTTGTGGCTGTTGGCTAGCACCCACCTCCCCTGGGCAGCACTGGAGGAAAACACAGTAACCCTCACTTTTTGGCTGAACCTTCTATAACCCCACCCCTTCTTCAGATAGCCTACACTTGCATAGTTTGAAACTTCCCTAAACTAACTTGGGTATTCCTAAAAGTCCAGGCTCATATGTTTATAGATAACTACTTGATTTACATTTATGAATACCTATAATTCTACACAAAAATGATTAGTTATGATACTTTCATCTGTCGTTTTTTTTTTTTTTCATTTTTACAGCTTTATACTTTGAGATTACATGTATATTCAAATATTGATTTTCTAAATTTCTAAATGATGGAATTTAGGATATCTCCTTTCTAATTTTCCATTTTTTTGGTAATTAAAAAAATACTTAACTGTAAAGTTCTTGTTCATGTACCCTCGTATTAAATATCTGCTTTCACTGTACATTTTCATTTGCTTATTGGCAATCTGTCTTTTCCCTTCAGCTACTTTCAAAATTTGCCATTGTCTTTGGTTTCTATAGTTATATTAATATTTGTCTAGGTATCTATCTTGCTTGTGTGTTTCTTTCAGATCTAAAAATTCATGTTTTTCTACAATTATGAAAAATTCCTGGCCATTTCTTTCTAAAATAATTATTTAAACTCAGCCCTTTTCTCTCTGAGATCTCTCTTTAGAACTTCTCATTCTGTTTTCATTTTTGCTAATTTCACCTTAACTTGGTTAGTTTATAACTTAATGTAAGCTTGTAGAAAATTTTTTTCAGATTTCTCTTTTACTTCATTGTTTCAGTTTTTAAGTTCTCTTCAATCTACTGTTTCATTCAGCTATTCAGTTTAAAATTTTTAAAGCAGGATTTTTAATGTCTAGATTTTTAGTTTACTTCTGAAATTTCTAAAACTGAAGGTGAGATTTTTTGACTGGTGAAAATGTCTCTATTTTAAAAACTGTGATATAACTTTATTTTCTCCCTTATACTCCCCCTGCATCATAGATGGCAGATATGGCAGATGGAATTTCTGAAACTATTTTCTGTAAGTCCCTCTCCCTCTCTCTCCCTCTAGTTATATTAACCATTTGGGGTTTTTCCATCTTGTTTTTCCAGAAACTTCCATTTAAATATTCTAAGTTACTAATCTTTTTCAGTACCTAAGTACTAATCTTTTTGTACCTCAGATATTTATATACAAGTGATTTTATATTTTTAGTTCTAAAGTCCATAATTTTTTTTTGTCACTAAAGTATCATGGATTTAATGTTCTCTTTGATCTGCTAGGTGTATTATTTGCAGTTCTTTGTTTTTTTTTTTTACATTTTTGTTATTATTCTAATAACTGTTTTCCCTGTTAGCTTTTCTGATTATTGAGTTTGGTGCTCCTCTAATAATATTTTTTAAAACTTTGTATGCTCATCCTTGTTTTTGAGTTTTCTGCTAGTTATTTTCTGATGCTCTACTAGTTTCTCAAATTCCTGTCTCAATGGGTCATGGGTAGTGGTGAGAAGGGCTACCACACACCAAAATTTTGACTTCTTTTTTTTTTATTTTTTATTTTTTAAGATTTATTCATTTATTTGGGGGGAGTACAGAGGGAGAGAATCTCAAGCAGACTCCCCGGAGAGTCTGGGGCCTGAAGCAGGGCTTGATCCCACAACCCATAAGATCACAACCTGAGCCAAAACCAAGAGTCAGAAGCTTAGCCAACTGAGCCATCCAGGTGCCCCCAAAATTTCGACTTCTAAGAATGAGCCCTTACTGCTCTTCCAGAGTCTTGCCAGTGGCCTGTCCCTTGGAGCAAATTGTTCTACCTGTTGTTACAGTGTCAAAAAGCAAGTGTCTCTGTTGCCGGTGCTTAAGACTTTTTGAGTTACACTCTTGCAATCATTTTGCCATTTTTAATCTGTTTTCTTTTTGTGTGTTTTCATCACAGTATTGCTAAGGATAATTAAATAATCCTTTATTCTATAACATAATTTTCTTCTAATTTTCAAAGTTTCTTTAGCTCTTATTTCCTTTCTTTGACACATTTGACTTTTGAATTCTCCCTCCCCAATTCTTTTTTAGTTAGTTTGTTTTACTTTTAATTCTGGCAATTCTTTCTCTCTCTCTCTCTCTCTCTCTCTCTCTCTCCCCCTCCATCCATCCCTCTCTCTCTTTTTCTCTGCTTTCTAATAATTTTTATTTTTATTTAATTTATTTTTGACATGTAAAAAGCTGAACACTTTTAAAGTATATAACTCAGTATGCTTGATGATAAACACATACCCACGAAATCATCACCACCATCAAGTCCATAGACATATCCATCAATTCTCAAAGCTTTCTCTTGCCCCAATTACCAGTATTAATTTTTTCTTTGGAAAACACTTAACATAAAATCTACTCTCTTAGAAAATTTTAAGGATACAATACATTATTCTTAGCTATAGGTTCTATGTCATATAGATCTTCAGACTTATGTATTTGCATAACTGAAATTCTCCAAATCAAAAAGGGAGGCATAAAATTGTCTCTTTTTGTAGTTTACTTGGTCACCTATAAAAAAATCCTAAATATTCCACTAAAAAATCTCACTGATAAACAAATTCAATAAAGTTACAGGAGACATCAACATACAAAAATCAGATGCATTTTTATGTACTATCAATGAACTATCCAAAAAAGATAGGAAAACAATCTCATTCACAGTGACATCAAAAATAAAATACATAGGAATAAATTTAACCAAGAAAATGAAAGATCTGTACACTAAAAGCTATCAAAATATGATGAAAGAAATTGAAGAAGACACAGATAATCAGAAAGATACCAACTGTTGATAGATTGGAAGAAGTAATATTGTTAAAATGTCCATACTACCCAAAGTAATTTACAGATTCAATGTGATCCCTATCAAAATTCCAAAGGCATTTTTCTGAGAGATAGAAAAAGTTATCTTGAAATTCATGTGGAATCACTAAAGAATCTGAACAGACAAAACAATCTTGAGCAAGAGAAACAGCTAGAGGTATCACACTTCCTGATTTCAAATTATACTACAAAGTGATAGTAATGAAAACAGTATGGTAGGGGTGCCTGGGTGGCTCAGTCAGCTAAGCAGCTGCCTTCGGCTCAGGTCATGATCCCAGGGTCTTGGGATCAAGCCATGCACCAGGCTCCCTGCTCAGTGAGGAGTCTGTTTCTCACTCTGCCCCTCCCCCCAGCTCATGCTCTCTCTCCCTCTCTCACTCACTCTCTCTTCTCTCTCTCTCAAATAAATAAGTCAAATCTTTTAAAAAATAGAGAAAACAGTATGGTTTTGGCATAAAAGCTGACACATAGACCAATGGAACAGAATAGAAAGCCCAGAAATAAACTGAGACATATCCAGTCAACTGATCTTTGACAAGGGCTCCAAAAATACAAAAAGGGGAAAGAGCAATTTCTTTAATAAAGTAGTTTGGTGACTCTGTATATCTACTTGCAGACAATGAAGTTTGACCCATATCTTTTGCCATACATGAAACCAATTCAAAATGAATTAAAGACTTAAATGTAAGACCTGAAACCATAAAATTCCTGGAAGAAAACAGGAAAAAAGCTCCTTCACATTGATTTTGTCAATGATTTTTGATATGGCACTAAAAGCACAGGTAACAAAAGGAAAAATAAAATGGGACTACGTCAAACTAAAAAGCTTCTGCACAACAAAGGAGATAAAATAAATAAGTAATCTCCAAAAAGGGAGAAAATATTTGAAAACCATGCATGTGCCAAAGAGTTAGTCTACAATATATAAGGAAGTCCTATAACTCAAGAGCAGAAAAACAACCTGATAAAAATTGAGCTAGAGACCTAAATAGACATTTCTCAAAGAAGGTATGCAAATGGCCAACAGGTGTGTGTATATGCTCATCATTAATAATTGAAATGTAAATCAAAATGAGTTATCACCTCACACTTAACATGGGTATTAAAAAAATAATAAAAATAAGAAAAGAAAGTTACAAGTGTTGAAGAGAATTTGGAACAAAGGGAACCCTGACATATTGTTGATGGGATTGTCAGTGGTATTGCCATTATGAAAAATAGTATAAACGTTTCTCCAAAAATTAAAACTAAGACTACCATATGATCAGCGATCTCATTCCTGGTTATATATCCAAAGAAAATGAAATCAGGATCGTGAAGCGGTATCTTCATTCCCATGTAGGTATCTTCATTCCCATGTACATAGCAACATTATTCACAACAGCCAAGATATGAAAACAACCTAAGTTTCCATCAGTGGATGAATGGATAAAGAAAATGTGGTGTATACACATAAGGGAGTATGTTTAGTTTCAGCCTTTAAAAAGAAGAAAACCCTACCATTTATAGCAACATGAATGGACCTGAAGGACATTATGCTAAGTGAAATAAGCCAGACACAGAGAGGCAAATACTGTATGATCTCACTTTTACATGGAATCTAAAATGGTCAAACTCATAGAAGCAGAGAATAGAATGGTGATTTCCAGAGTTTGTGAGAAGGGAGAAATGAGATGATGGTCAAAGAATACAAAGTGACAAGACTTTTGAATAACCTAATTTTTTCTCAAAAGTTTTTCTTATCATATTTTTCCATTTAATAAATGATAAAAATCCTCAGTCTTATTTCTCAATTGGCCATCATTGTTTTTCATGCTCAACAACTACCATGTAATTTGCTCAATGCATATGGATTACCACTTCAGCCTAGATCTTACTGTCTAGTATACCTCCAACTCAGTATATACTCTAGATTATTATCCATTAGCCCTGAGCATTTATTTTAAATATGTGATCACTTAGAACTTTCCAGTTTCTGAACTTATTTTCTCATTTTAGAATCTATAAATACTTATAACAGCAAAGTAACAGAAGCCAAACAATAAAAACATGTTGTTATTATAGTTAATGTCTAAGGAGTTCATGAGATCTGAATTTTGTCTCTAGATAGAAATGGACTTACTGTGGGCCACCTGGGTGGCACATCTGCCTTCGACCCAGGTCATGATCCCAGGGTCCTGGGATAGAGTCCTGTATGGGGCTCCCTGCTCAGTAGGGATCCTGCTTCTCCCTCTCCCTCTGTTGCCCCCTCCTGCTTGTTCTCTCTGTCAATTAAATAAATAAAATTTTTAAAAAAAGAAACAAAAAAGAAATGGACTTACTGAATAGCATAGAGAATCTCTGAGTAGTTCTGTTCTTCAGTTTCTGTGGTGGAAACTGCTCTTATAATATTTTAGGCATAAAACTTCTGCCTAAAGCCAGGTTATCAGTAACAAATATTATTCTAAATAGCAAAAGCCATACCATATTTTGTCCATATTTGAACTTTATCCGAAAGAAACAGTAACTTGGAGATACTGGTGTAAAGTAAGTGGTATTTGCCTCCTAGGAAAATTATGCCTCCTAGATGGTACTGTTTTCTCATCCAAAATGCCATCCAAAATATTCATGACTAATGGCAATGTATTCCTTGCATACAGTCTCTGCAACTGTGTAGAATAGGTGGGGTTTTGGGGAATAGAACCTTTGCATTCTTTATATGAGGGGCACTCTCATTTCTGAGTCTTTGGTTTTCTCTTCTCTTTCATTATAAGCTGTTTGTAATTTTGGGGGCATTGAGCCATTCTGGTGTGGTGTGTAATTTGTTTTGTTCAGTGGTTTCTTATGCATAGATGAAAATGCCTTTTTTTAATCCTTTAAATTATTATTTTCCTCTGGTGATGGATTTTTGCAGCTTCTGTATTTACTTTATTACTTGTGACTGAGGCATGTTTTCATACTGGGAACTGAACAGAGATTCACGTTTAGTATTAATTCATCATCATTCAGCACTACACTCTCAGCCATATCTCTACGCAAAGAAAGAGGCAAGGAGTCTATACGTTAAATAGTTTCAGTGAAATAACTCCTGCCTTCCTCCTAGCCTCAGCCTGCATTGCAAATGATGTTACACTTTTACAACCTATATTAACATAGTCTGTTTCCTGGGTCCTATATTTCATACGGTTATGTTTTTGCCTTGAGCAGAAAGGAGACAGTGATAAAATGACATGAGCAGTTTTCTTCCCATCCTTTCTTTCCAAACTCAAATATGGATGTAAAATTTTTATGGAATGTCAAACCTATCCTTGAAGATTTAAGTGAGTGAATAAACTATTGTCAAATTTCTCTAAATCTATCGAGGCTCTTACATCGCTAAAAAAAGAAAAAAAAAAGAAAAAAGAAAAGAAAACAAAATAAAACAAAAACATGAAAATGTACAGATGTGCTCTTAGCATCTTATTTCTTCTAAATTTTCTGCTTCGTTAATTCCAATGGACCCAAACTTTCTCATTCATTCTTGAAGTTAAATAATTGGAAAGTAGTTTTAGTTGGTTTTAAATCCCATCCCCATTCTTCAGTAGAACCACTTGGAAATTGTCGTAGAAGATAAAAACCTATCCTGTTTGTTACGAATCTCAGAGGAGCGAACTCCACTTACCTTCTTCATTAATGATCCTACATTGCTCACCGCTTGCTGTTTTCTAAAGCCTAACTAAAATCCTGAAAATAATTTGAGTCTACTTCTTGTGTTCATTCAGAAGCAAATATAACAATTCTTTTATCAAGTCATAGTGCTAGTCTCTGTAAAGCATGCATATTTGAGTCAGACACTGATCTTGCTGTTATAAAATGGTTTAGACTTCCAGGGTTACCTGGCTGGCTCAGTCAGTGGAGCATAATGACTCTTATCTCAGGGTTGTGAGTTTGAGCCACACATTGGATGTAGAGATTACTTAAATACATATAAAATAAAATAAAATGTTTTAGCTTTCTAGAAGAGATAATAAGCTAGGTGATTAAACAACTATGGAAAGTACCTTATAACAAAAAATATTCACATAGTGGTATTATTGTTCAGAGAAATGTTCAGTTTCTTTCAATTGGAGGGATGTGGACTTCCTCTTGAGAACAGCTGAGCTCAATAGTATTAATGCTTGAAGAGTTGTATGAAATCAGGGCATTGGGACATATTATTTAAGATTTTAGATGCCAGTAGAAAGATTTTGAAGTTTATTCTGGCAGGAGCGTTTGGACCCAAGTTCTGTCTTATGGGTTTGGGCCAGCTATAGAAACATTTCTAAGCCCCAGCTTCTCATCTACAAGATCATGATAACAACATACAGGTTTCGACATATCTGTGAGAATAAAGTGAGATAAAATGTACAAAGTGTTTACTATAGTTCTTGGCACGTAGGAAGTACTCAGTAAGAGAAAGAAAGCTGATATTGGTAATGATGACAGTTATAATACTATATTTTTTTGTGACAATAGCAAGCCATCAGGAAATTTTGAGCAGTGGAGTGTGATTATAGTCATATTTCAAGAAAATTAATTTAAGAGTGGTATGTAAATGTGACTAAACAATGGTGATCTAGGAAGTAAGGATAGTTTTATGAAAAATATTCTAGATATTTTTTTGAAAGGCTCAATTAAGGGCAGGGACAATAATGAAGAACGACTGTGGGAAGGGTAATGGAGACAATATTAAGTCAAGAAGAAAACTTTTTCCTTTTAGATAGAGTGAAGTTTTGTATATTTAATTAGCCTTTAATTCATTTTTTAAGAAATCTGGTTCCTTTTGCTTACTGCTTATATTTTACAAAATATTTGGCTCCCCTGTAACTCTAGCCATGTCTGTCTTGTGTTCTGCATTAAAGTAATTAAAACCTTCTTCTCAATCAATTTCCATAAGGCTTTTCAAAGGTTGGCAGGTGGCAAGTAATAATCCTATCAATTGAGTAATTGAATTTCACAAAATTTAATTTAGGACACATGTTAAACTATAGTGTAAATAGATCATTATAAATTATAATTTTACTTTCCTTCCATATCTTCAAGAAATAGTCATTTCTAGCACCTGAATGGCAAGGGGAATTTGGAAAATTTCTCCAAAAGAGAGTAGTATAGACTTTATTGGATTTTGGTAAATTTATTTTATAACAGTTGAGAATTTGTTTTCAGGGATCAAAAGGACCTGTGTTCAATTCAGAGACTGTTATTTACTGAATATGTGACCTTGGTCAAATAACCTTTTCATCTAAGTCAGCTTATTTATCTGTAAGTTAGAGGTAATAGAAGTAATCAATCATAAGGCTATTGTGAAGATTAAAGAAAATAAAGTATATATTTATCACATTGCCTGGTATATGAAATAATATTATTATAACTGCTATTATTACCATTAACATTAAGCTTCAAACAATGGTATATAATCTCCATTTGTTGTGCCTGAATTGTTCATGGTCCTATTTTGCTCCATTTACTTCAATTCTTAACCACCAACCTATAAAGGAAGGAGAAACTAGTTTTGTCTTATCAAATTTGTTTCTAAAAGGCTCAACTTTGAGGGCATATGTTACCAGTTGTCAAGATCCAAGATCTGTTGAAGAATTGCTTAGATATCCAGAGTTCATTAATCAAATTTCTTCCATAGCAGCTAGGAAGGGAGTTAGCCTCCAAATAATATTGGATACTACAGTAAAGAAATTTTTAAGACATGAACTCAGCTAATTTTGCATTCAATTCCTATTCTGTGTCTTGAGGGCAAATATGAAATCATTATTATTGTTCTGAAATATGTTGCTTTTCTTCCTCTTCTGACTGCTTAAGTCTTACTACTAGTTGGTTTCTAGTTAATCTTCTCCCAGGAAATCTTGTTTCCAATGTTATATGCAAATAATCAGAGATATATAAGGCAGGAGGGACCCTCAAACAGATCTGTATCTAAACAGTATCTGACAGATGTCAGAAACTGCATAATTTCCTTTGGTGGTCTGCTGTTGTGCTTATCTTGCCTATTTTCTGAAAGTTATGTCTATCCTTGATCACTGGCTGCACTTTAAACTGATTTAATCTGTTCTTTCCACTTTAGAGATCAGGAACATTTGGTTACTATCTCCTCCTTACTAATCCTTTACACATTTGAAAACTATTAATAAATTACCACCAAATTTTCTCCCTTGCAAGCTAAATTATTTCAGTTTCTTCAATCTTATCATTAGTCAAAAGACCAATTTGCCAACTCTAAAATCATTTTTATGGCTTGTGCATCGCCTCTTTATTTCTCCAAACTCATTTAAAATTAGAAACTTTAAAAAAGACATAGTTTTATAAAAAAATGATAGTCATCATTGATGAGCAGGTAGAGAAATTATGCTTTTCAGAGTTTATGCTCTGGAAAAATTTTAAACTGTGACCCAAAATTCTATATCATTTCCAGGATAATTATTTCCAACATGGGCCTAAAAAAATACTCTTTACTTCTGTTGGTCTTCTGTCTCTAAATTCCATAAGCTTCAATCCATACATAGTCTACAGAATGAATTACACACTTAGGGGAAAAACTGTTTTAGCTGGAAATCTAAGATGCTCATATCAATGTATAAGTTTTGTAATATTCAATTCCAGAGTATGAAGTAGAAAAGACCCAATGTTACACATTAAGTAGAAATTTTGGTAAAAGAAAAAAAAATATGTATATACTTGTATGAGCAGAGGTATTTATTCGTAAACCTCTCTCTGTTCTCTGTCCCCCAAAGTATCACCTTTAAGATTGTTCATCGAAGCCTGTGCTTTATATTTAAGGAATTTATCACAGTTTGGAATGTTCTTTTTCTTTGTTCCACAATACTCTAAACTTGGTGAGAGCAGGGACCTTGTGCATTTCTCTTGAAATTGTATCTCTGGTGTTTGGCGTGTAGTAGACAACCTAGCAATACTTGTGGTTTGCACAAACGAATGATGTGTTATTTGTTGGTTGTACCTGAAGAAATAAGCAATTGCTACTTCCCTATGAAGTCTGAAATCCCGCTTTATGTATTCTATTAAAATATGTGATTAAAAGCAAACATTTTCTAGGAGGAGATAATATGCCATTATTGAAAGTAAACATGTTAACTCAAATTTATTCACCCATTCTTAAGAAGAAAGAGAAGACCTATGAAAATGGTAGATAGCAGAGGTCAATTTTGATGAGTGGGAGGTGGGTACAGGATTTGGAGAAAAAATGACTTTGGGAAATCAGCGGTCCTTTGCTACTTTAGCTGGATTCTATAGCAGGAAGACCTAAATAACAAGATATGTCTTCTGTGAAATGTCCTCTCTTTGGAGTATATGGGTCTGGAGAGTTTTAGAGGTGGGAAGACACAATAGGGCTGGTGAATACAGGTACAACATGAGTAAACAAGTACAACAAGAGTGCATGGCTTTTTATCAAAGAGGCAACATTAGGACTTTGAAAATAACCCCTCTATAATAATTTATTCCTTATTGCAACTTTTCTGTGATAAATATGCAAATAAAACATTCTCAATCTGTATTGGTACAGGATAATTCTCTTCACTTTCTAATCATTTACAGGGAGCCTATGCATCTTATCTCATTTATTTCTTGTTTCTGCAGGCTAGAAATGTAATTTCCAGCAATATTCTTATAATACAGTAGCAGAAGTACATTATGACTTTTTAATATAAGAAATAGTAATAAAAATAATCTAAAATATACTAGACTCTAGATTCCTAATCTTTATGCAACTCCAAATAATTTACTATATCTATAAAACATGAATTCTTATTAAAATGTATAGATTTATATGAAAATATATGTAATATAATAAAATATGTCATGGGAATGACATTCACTTCATGGGAAGTGAAAATGGTATACTACTGGACTAAGAATTAGAACCCTGTGCTTTATATTTATGGAATTTATCACCGTTTGGAATGGTGTCACTGATGCTTTGAAACATGGAACTCAACTCTGGCCTTTCTTGTGTTTTAGTTGTCAAATCAGGAAACTGGTCTTACAAGTACTTTTTAAAAATTTCCACAGCCTTGGGCCCCTGGGTGGTTTAGTCAGGTAAGTGTGTGCCTTCAGCTCAGGTCATGATCCCCGGGTCCTGGGATCAAGCCCCGCATCTTGCTCTCTGCTCAGCAGGGAGCCTCTTCTCCCTCTCCCTCTGCCTGCTGCTCCCTGCTTGTGCTCTCTCTCTCTCTCTGTCAAATAAATAAATAAAATCTTCAAAAATTTTCTCACAGTCTGAAAAACGCATATTTAATATTCCCTGTCTTTCAACACTGATGTAAAATGGTATCCTGTTCAGAAATGAAGATTTCTCCTCTATTTCCCATTTCTACTCTCAGTGTCCACATACGGGCTCTCGTTACATTTTCTTTGAGATTGCAACATAGTTTTAGATCATTCTACTTCCTCTTCCATGGTTGCTCCTTTTTTTCCATATTGCTGCTGCCAAATGCAGTTTAATGAAGCGCTGGTTCTCTGCCAGATTTCCTTGTTTAGGAACTTACCATAGTTTATTATTGCCTATCACACTTGCATATTTCCTTTCTTTGAAACTTTTGGACCTATCTGAATCAGATACTGTGTGCTGCTTTCCAAATATACATTTCCCCCTTATTCCTTCTTCTCTGTTACATAAGTATTCCACTGTGGCCGGTTGAAGATAAAATAAAACAGAACATGGTTCCCGGGTCCCTGGTACAGGGAGGTGACCATGTGACATAATTTTGGATAAAAAGAGGTGAGTTTACTGGAAGCTTTTGGGAGTAGTAGGTTTCTTTTTCCCCTTCATCTGCCTGGAGCACAGATACCCTGCTCACAGTGCAGGAACTGTGTTGTAACCAGCACACTGAAGATGGTAAGACTGGCAGAACAGAAAAAGAAAAGGCTCCGGGATCTAATAGTGTCCTAGAGCTGCTGTACTGTCCTAAGCTGTCCACCTCCAATTTTCTTATTGTGTAGGATAAATAATCTGTTCTTTGGCTAAGCCACTACAATCAAGTCTCTGGTACATGCAACTGGACATTATATTTAACTGATACATGCTCCACTAATTCAGCCTTATTTTTTATCAGCTTCCCTAACCCATATTTCTGTTATGCCATTGCAATTTGCTCCTATCCATTTCTATGTTTTGGGTTATGTATTTTTATCCCTTACTACCCACGCTGAAGAAAGGTTCTTTCTATTGACATTAGCCTTTCCAAATCAGCATTCTTCAAGTCCACTCAAGTTTCACCCTCTCCATGAAGTCTCCTCTCACAAACCAGCCCAAATCTGAATTTCTACAGCACATATGCTTTCCACCACAATACACTACAATGTTATTTGTTCTGTAATTTTGTTCACTTGTGTTAACACTTTAGAGTACATATTCTTTAAGGGCTGGACTGTTTTTAAATTTATTAGAATATATGTTCCTGAAAGTCAGAGCCAAGTTTTACATCCAACTGTGTTCTTCACTCCCCTCTTCCTCCAGCACCGCTATGCAACATGAGTGCTCAAAAATACCCTTTGTGTATGTATACATTCATACATGCAGAGACTTAGGGCATTTTAAATGACTCAGTGATTAATGATTAATTATATTCTAAATTTATCTTTTTAACCAAGAAATTTATCCTTTAGCACTATCCTTTATTAGAGGTGTTCTCACTCTGAAATGTTTAGCAAATAATTTAAAACACAACCTGTGTGATCTGTTTTCTCCTATCCAACTTACTGATTGTCTTTGTATAGGAATTTTGTGGGGGGAACATTTATGAAGTTGACAAAAACTTAACCTTTGTGTCTAGTTATTGCCAGAAGTCAGGGAAAATGTAATGCAAAAGTAATAAATTACATGTTTGTTTACATTTCTATCCTCAATCAATTACATTTGAATAGGGAGATACTTAGAAAACAAACCTTTGAAGAGTGAAAGAGTTGCAACTTAAAGATTTTCTGGCAATCTTAAATCTTTCTAATAAAGAATTTTGTATATTATTTTAAAACTCTAATCACTCTCTCTCCTAGGTCTGGGTGAACAGATTGTGTTAGTATTAAAATCACAGCAGTCATTCTAACATAAAAATCACCAAGGGAAAAATAAAGATATGAATGCAATAGGATTTTTTCACACTCTATAAAGTTTTCCTCTTGTTAAGCTTTAAAGATTTTCTAGTGTTTGCCCATATTAGCACTATTTCTAAAATATCTGACAGTTGTTAGACTGCCTACAATAAATGAAGTAGTACTGAAAATAAGGAATGTGCCTACACCAGCCATTTGAAATGAAGTACTTTGGAGAAAGTGGAATTGCTTTCATTCTAAGGAAGCATTTACAGTCTGTGTAGGCATTTACTGTTTTATGTGCTTTGTATTATGCAAGTTTGGAATGTTCTTTCCATTCAGTCCTCTTAATTTTTTAAAGCACACTCCTGCTCTTGTTGGAAGAAGGCAGTCTGTGGTTCATGGCAGTGCTAACATAAGCTTGCATCACACTACATGGGCCTTACCTGGTTTTCTGGCTAATTGCCTGTGAATGCCAACTCAGGTATCCCTTCTCTACACATACTGTCTTCTCTGCCTCACCTTTCATGTTTGTGCTGGCTTAGGTCCAAACTACAAAATTTATATTGTTACATTGTTAGCTTGACATTTAAACTTGTACCTTTCTGGAAAAAAAAAAATGTCTTTTGGGTTCTGTGGATGAGTAGTGCACCAAGAAAGTATGAGAACTTTTTCCATAATGTCCCAAGGGCAGGTGGAGGCTATGATGGGGAAGTATTGAGCCTTCCTTCCTAGAGTTGGCTATCGGTGGCACTTCTGTGGCTCCATGGTTTCCTGGTCTCTATCGAGACCAGGAGGCAGATCTGTCTAGAGGAGCCCCATTAAGTTGTATAGCAGCTCTAATTGGTTGAAATGCCTTTGGAAAACTTAAATGAATCATTCATCTATATTACTTCAGATTTTTAAGTGTTACCCCTTTATAAAGCAATCTGTTCCTTTGTATATTTAAAAAGGAGTGTAAGAGTACAAATTTAAGGAATAAAGTAATCTTTAGGTTAAATTTCCTAAGTTTAAAATATTCAAAAGTCCATATGATTTTACTCCTTACCTTGGCCATTGGTGATGAGTAAGAGGTCATTAAGAATCTCAGAGCAAGGGATACTCACAGGTCCTTACAGAATTAAACAGATTTGAGCTGTTAAGTTCTGGCCACAGAACTCAAGAGTCAGATGCAAGACTCCAATCCTTGAAGTGGCCTTGTTCAGAGAGCAAATACTCCATCCCAGAAAGACACATAGTTATTTGGTGGGTTACCAAGTCAGATACCCAACCACAAGAAGTTGAGTTATCAGAAGGGGATTTTTTTTTCCATTGTGTGCCCAGAGCATAAAGTGAAGGTCAGAATACCAGCAACAAGACTTCAGTTTTGAAATAGAGCTAGATAAATTCATCCATGTATAAACATAACTGATCTGTGAGTCCATATTTGGGATCAAGGTGATGAGAGAGTCAGCGGCTAAAACTAGGTATGTATATATGCGTGTTTATGTCCATTTGTGGAAATATTGCACATGTGTAGGCTTTTGAGTGCTTCTACTCCCTGTCAAATATGCAACTCAGATAAGAGATGTCTGTTTTACAAAGATATATATATTTTGCCTGTGACCTCTACTTGATAGCCTAATATTTGGAAATAACCTTAATTTTTGAAGACACAAACTATTTGTGTGAAGCTCATATGTTTTTCCTGGATTTTTAAGTGTGTATAAATCATTGTTATTATCTCTAAGAGGTAGTTCTTAAGGTCAAATTCTGTCAGCAGAACAGCAACAGAGACAGAGGACGTGGTAAGTACAGCTGCAGTCCTAAAGCTATTCTGGTCTTCAGTGCTTTCTTTTTGCACTCTTTGCTGATGACCAATGTTGAGGAAAAATGTAGCTTTCTTTTATCAGTTTCTATTTGTGTGGCAAACTTTGCTTCCTTATCTTTCCTAATTTATTAGCCACAATGAGTTTAGCTTACTTGCTGATGACTGTACACTTTTCTTACTTCCTATAATGTTATCTGTGATAACAGGGATGATCATAAAGATCTGAAGGTGCTTTCTCTAATTTAAAAACAAAAACAAATTCTGTTAATTTAGGACTTTGCCACGCATCCAACTTTCTTCTACTTTACTTCTATATCCATGAAGCCTATATAGTGCCATCCACATTGGTTTAAATTTGAAAAATGTTGTTTGTTTTATTTATGAGACTCATGATTAAACTGCAAATATCTCGAGGGTAAAAAAATTAATGTATTTGATATGAGTGAGGTAAATAAGATTTTATCCACATACCTTGGTGTTTTAACCTAGACTGAACCCCCCCCCCCCAAGGAAGTAAATGGTAGAGTCAATACAAGATTCTGAGGTATCAAAGGTAAAATAACCTAGTGCTATGTTCATTGTTCACTGCTGTTTGGTAATCACATTGTCTATTGCTGAAATACTGGTAGAAAATCATCTCCTGAGAACAAACCTAAATGCCTTATTTTCTATATCCGTGCATAGAGCACCAACCTGTGGACTGCAGTTCACATACCTGCCTGTTGACTTCAGACAATATAAATTGTCTCTCTGAAAACTAACCAAAAACAGTAATGAGATGCCACTTTTGTTTTTTCTAATAAATTAGCAAAATTAAAAAGAAAAGTTTAATGACTTTTGTGGGGAGAAATAGAAATAGATACTCCAATGTAGTTTTGATGGGAATATATGTTGCAGCAATATTTCAAAAAGCAATTTTTATCTGTAAAAAATTCTTGGATTTTATGACCCTCTAATCTAAAGAAGCTGTTCTACAAAAACAATAGCATGACAAATAAAAATATAGAAAAATATAGACATCACAGCATTTGTTGCAGTCTTGCTTTTAATAAAAATTGGAATTTGCCTAAATTGACTTCCATAGGAAAATGGTTGAGTGAAGTATGGTACACACATACAATGCATGATCTCAGTTAAAATGAATAAATCTTTGTAGACACAATAATGTGGAAAGATGTACATGAAAAGTTTTTAGCTTTAAAAAGCATCGAGGAATACAGTTTGATTCCATTGTGTTAAAAAACTTTGGAAAATGTGTGTGTGTGTGTAAATATGCATATATCTGACTTCATTTACAAATATATAAGAAATATAAATTTTGGAGGCATGGAGGGAAATATTGAATAAACACATGGAAAACTTAGAAGTGTTTCCTTTGGTGGGGAAACACCAGAGCAAATTTCACTTCTTTCACTTAAGTGGGTAATTTTTATGTTTGGAGGCATCTTAGTATGTGTGTGTAGGGGAGGTATACTTTTAAGTAATAATAATAATAAATGCTACCAGTTTTGTACTCCTTAAAAATATAGATAAAAACACCTCTCTTTCAGTATTTGTACAAGGAAAAACAATTATATATGTAAAATGCATGCCATATATTTGGTTTTCAAATCTATAAACTGCGTTATTATGAAACTGTTGTTCTCAATTATTGTAATGATGAGGACAATCTTATAATCAGTTTGGTGCTTAATTCACAATCATTATTAAATACCCACAGTATAAAAGTCTTTTGTAATTCTTAAGACGATTATCAGAATCTTCCCTCATTTTCCTTAGGATCTCAGGATTTGGTAAGATCTATGATTCTGAGAATGTGCTGAGCCTATACTGGAGAATAATCTTGTATCTGTTCTGACCTTTTGACCTCCGGAATCCGGCTGGCAACCTTAATATACACTTCTAAGAATGTCTTAACTATTACAAATCCAATTTACCTTAGCTATATCCAATTTGTAAGAATTGCTCAGTGAAATTCCAAGGCTCTGTTTTTCTTGAACTTCATCTCTCATACAACCCAAATGCTCACCCAGTACTCAGTACATTCCATCAGTTATTCATACAGTCATACATTTTGCCATTTGTATCTTTGTCCCTTCACCAAAGTATCCAGTTGCACCCCCATCTCCCATTTATTGCTTTCATTGAATTTATCAGAAGTTGTGATTTTTTGGTCTTTTAAAAAGTATGTTTACAATTTTTCATCTTTGCTAGAATGTAAGTTTCAAGACAGCTAGGATAATGTCCATCTCATTCACCATTGTTCTGTACATTTAGCACAGTTCCTGATGTGTGTGAGTGTGTATGACTACTTGGATAAATATTGGCCAAACATTTTAAAATTTAATTAACTTTCTAATTTATTCATTGAACACATGTTTATTGAGAGTTCTGTTTTGCCTGGCCTTATGTTTAATGCTGAAGATTCAAAATTTATGTTAGGTCCAACTCGGGTAGCCCTCCAAATTTGAGTGAGAAGTAGAATTACTGATTTTTATGCCAAAGTCAAAACTGAATATTTTACTGTCTGATCAAACTCATTACTTTTCCCCAAAAGTACTTGAGGTATCCTTTTTATTCTCAGCCTGAGATTTAGTATAGAATATTCAAAACCTAGGTCACAATTTTCTTTTGCTTTTGTTTTCTAACACTTATGAATATTATTTAGGAAATGGTACTACACTAAGTTAAATTTCCTGCTCGAAGCAAAGCGAAAACATCTATAAAAGATCTGTACGTGATAAACACAATTTTTAAAGAGAGCATAACAATTTTTATATAAATCTCAAATCAGTTAATTACCTATCTCAAATGCTTGTTTTATGTTAAGTCTTCAAAAATTAAAGAGATAACTGTTGGAAGGTGACAAACTGTGAGGACTTTTCTTGTTTGTGAGCTTTTTTTTTCTGTAAAATAATAGGCTTATGGGAATCTCTCTTTCTATAATTAGAGAAAAACTGACTTCTGTCTAGATTAGAGTCACTAAAGCAGATTAAAAAGAAACTCTCCAAGTCTCACAAATACTTTATGTGGGGGACATATCTTACAGAGCCTGGAATTTTTTCTTTCCTTCCAAAGATCCTGAATTGAAAGGGAAATAGATACCTACTGACTAATGCAGGAAGAATACCTTAGGCATACATTTCATGTGATAATTGCTTTTCTTTTGCATTTAGGAACTACAGGCAAAAGTGAGAGAAATGTAGCTGGTTTTATTACCCAGAGGGAAAGCAATCACTATGCTTGTCAGGTCTATGAACATTTCTCCCATCCTGGGAAATCTTTGAAAAGTAAAATCATGTTGGTGGCTATCTTGCAGTGCAGTCAATTAAAGTTAAGTTGTTAGATTTTTTCCCTAAGAAATGTCAGCTACTACCATTACCAAGTATCTGACCAGGTCACATGGAAAATAAACGTGTTCACGCTATACTATCTGCATTTGTCAGGGACTGAGCTAAAAAGAAAGACTGATGGGTATCTCATGGGTATTCTTTCTAGTTTTACTTGGGGCGAATTATATTCATCCTGTAAACTCTTTTACCACAAACTGTTCTCTTTTGCTGCTTGATTTGCCTCTAAAATGTAACGACAATACAGAACTTTATAATTTAAAATTGCAGATCAAATGCAACTGGTTTGTACATAGGCTGGATGAAAATTTGAAAAAAAAATCTGCCTCATCAAACATTAATAGAAAAAAGATACAATTAGAGACTGGCTGTTCTGTTGAGACTATAACTAAATTTCTGATTTTAGTTTCTGTGGAGGAGAGAGTAGCAAAAAGAGAGAATGAGTGACTAAGATGGTAATTGGGTTTCTGAGATTGTTCTATTTGGAAAATGTCACATTTCAGAGATTCTGCTGCCTTTCTTTCCAGGATAGAAGGTGAGATTCAAGAAAGCTTTTGTGGGTATAGAAAGGGCAAATTGCCTCATCAGTCATCCACTCCATCTTCAACTACTCTAATAACTCTCATTCCAGTGCTCAGCTGAGGCACAGACTCAAGGCCAAAGTCTGCTCCTGAAATAAAGGAAGAGTAGCGTGTATTTTTTAGACTGGAGAACTCGGGAAAAATTAAAACAAAATCTACTGGTCTAGCCCAATGTATTTTCTCAGAATGAGTTTGTCATGATCTTAATCCAAATTCTTTGTTTGCCAACGCTTGCTTTTTGTGATTGAGTTATCTCTAATTTTAGCCATTTGTACCCTGTGATATTGTTTCCAGTTATTCCAAAAAGCAATGAAAATTGCCAAAGCCCTTCAAGGAACATTTCTTTTAGGGTATATAACTTTATCTGCCCTGCCTCTAAATTTTTAGCAAAGGGTAGTGACATCACCTGAAAATGACTTCAATTCTAATATTTTCTTCTATAGATTTTGTTAAAGATGTCCATTTGATTCTTAGAGAGATGCAACTATGAATATTCTTTGAAGGTTTGTTATTATGTTTTTACTTTACTTAAATTTCATCTCCATAGATGGAACTATTCTATCACTATTTTGTCCACTTATGTTTTCAAAGGACTCCCAGCCCAAGGAATATTCACCATAATTTGTTTTACAAGTATTCCAACTATATTTGGTTTTTACAGTGTTCTCTATTATCCTGATTATATTTTTCTTATCTCAGGTTTCATTTATGTGAGAGACACAAAGGAGTTTGCGCAAGTCACACCCTTGCCATATCTAATTATATTAAACTCACTTCACAGTGGAAGCAGTAGTGACCAAAACAGAGCAAGGACGGAAAGAAGGAGAACTTCTTCATTATTTTACCTTCTCTTGCAAATGAGTAAGTCTATTTGTATTACTTTTGATCTGTTACTTGAGATTTTTTTAAAGCTCCAAATATGAATGCTTTTACATGGAGTACTTGTTTCATTATGACTGAAAAAGTAAGTTATCTCAGCAAAGTGGTACAGCATCCATGCCAAGAAAATATGAAAATATTGACTCTTCAGGAAGGAAATAACTTCACAAAGGAGTCTCATAATAAAGGCATATATGTAAATTATTAACAAAGCATAGAACGTGTTTAGCTCAGGAGTTTCCATTGGAAATATTAAATATAATCAATTCAGATATTTGTGGAAAGAAAAGCTAGACTCTAAATGAGAGGTGGAACCATTGTTGAGTAAAGGCCAATTTCTTGGCAGTGATGACTGAAATTAATGCTATGAAGTACACAGCTAAAATGTACAATTGTGAACCAAATCTTGTGGAACTTTGGATTCAAAAGATTAACTACAAATTATGGTGATTTTAAGGCTTTGCTTGTTACTCTTTACTTATAAGTTTCTTTGCATTTCTGAAAATATACCATCAGAGAATTAGAGAAAGTTAAGGCTGAAATTGTACTATGAACTACCAAATCTAATGAATGTTCATTCCGGAGGAAAACATACCAGTACTTCACTTGTGTTTACTTTAATTCTGCAAATGTGAAATATGATTTCAAACACTCTTCAAATATATGTTTATTTGTCCATTAAATATATATAATTCTGTTTCAAATTTATAATGCACATATCTCTCTAATTATGTAGTATTTATTTATTTGTTTTTTTTCCTAAAGGCAATCTCCAAATGTTTCCATTGTCTCTGTTAAATAGGGACATGGCTTCATATGGGGAAAAAGATGGACAGTGTGCATAAGTAACTTGCTTTTAAAGCAGGTAATTGCTAATTTCCAGATCATATACTGAGCCTACATCACTTTTCAGGTAATATTTTATTGGCATATCATACAGAATGTGTTTTATAGTATAACTACAGAAATTAAGACAGAAATCTGTTTAAGTAACCACCTATGCATGCTGCCAGCTTAAAGTGGGGCCATTTGGGGTAACTGACTATACGAGGCAGTAAGAGCTGGAAAGAATATCTTATAGTTTCACACAGGATTTATTTTGTGTGTTGAGTAGTGCAAAAGAAGAGAAGAAGTTGGTAAGCTACAGCACCAAAAATGCTTTAGACTGTATTTTTGTTACTCTTCCAAGTGTTTTTTTCCAGACTATCCCTTGAAAGAATTTAAATATGTATTTCATACCTATATTGCATATACCAAGTAAAAAGCCTATGCTATATAATATAAAGTGAATATAGGTGCAAAAAAAAGACATGATTAGGAAGTCTGCATTTTATTATAATACCATATTATGAAGCTTTCCTTGAAGATTGATGTTTATAGTGAATATAGTTACTCTTTGTCAAGGGCAAACTGAGATTTTAATTCTGTGGATACCTACCCATCCTCAAACCCCTCCTCGGATACCTGTAAAGGTGCTGGCAATCAATATGGGTTTCTACCATCTGTGTTAAAAGAATCTCTTTCTCTTTAGCAAGATTTCTGCTCCTTCCCAGCTATACAGTTTCTAGTACTGTGAACTATTTCACTTACCTGTTCCACTTTTTTATAATGTTCTACATAGATTTCTAGTTTATTTCCTATGAAAATTATATTGGTATATAAATATTCAACTGTATGAATTAAGATAGGATCACCAGCTTATTCAGGACTTTTTTTTCTTTGATAGAAACACATGGCTCTGTCCCTGAACATAGGCAATTGGGCAGATTTTTGGGGGGTACTAGTGTTTAATCCTAGAGCTTAATATGAAAACAAAAAAGAAAACTGAGTCACCATGGGTGATTGGAGCAAGAATGTAGAAATTGACCTAGTTTATAAACAGTAGAAAAGCAGAATATCAGTTTAACTACCTTTTATGCCAGTAGGCCAGGGAACATACTCCTTAATTAGAAGAATATGAACTCTACTATTTCCAACATATTTTTAAAAATTTAAGCTACTTTATTAAAAACATTGCTTTCCTGTTTTTATATGTTTCTGTATGTGGAGAACAAGTGACACCGACCTACAGGCATAAACACAAGATTATAGGGATTCTGGAATGCTACAGTATTTTTGTCTCTAATTATTCTACTGAAGATAACTACTTCTATTTCTTTTTAATAATGCCACATGGTAAATTAGTATAAAGAAATGCATAATAAAAGACTTGTGCCAACATCACACATCTAAATCTTTTTTAATCCATGTGAAAGCAGACTTTCCTCCCTTTACTTTTAACAAGGTTAATTCATAGAAATCTCTATAGGACATTTCTTGATTGAGAAAGACTTGTAGCCCTTTAAATATTAGAGCTGTGCTGGAATGTCCATAAATAATTCCTACTCTCCCACAAACCAGAGTGCTAGTAAATGTGCAGACACTGCAGATTTTTACTGTTTTCTCTGCTTGCATTCATATTATAATAAATGAGAATAGATTTCTGATATCCATTTCTATTACATGCTTTAACTGAAGCTGTGGGGGTAAAGTGAAAAATTTGCTATAATTTGAGATACTGGGAAGGCCCATATGCTTATATGTGGGCAGAACATTCAGTATTTCTGCTATGTGTTTTGTTGTTGTTGTTTGTTTGTTTTTGTTTTTGGAATAGCTTAAAATGTTCTGGGTTTGCTAAAGGTTGCAGAGCATTCAAGTACCATTTGTTAGTTTAATTGTAGCCCTTTCTGTAATATTTTTTGGAAGGATGAACCAGTTTCAATTAAAAAGCCCGAACTGAGAGAAAAATTAAGCCAAATTGAAATGTACACGAACAAGTTTAGATTGTGCACTTCTTGGCATTATTTTCTTTCCAATGGATAATTAGCATGAAAATGCACTGTAAAATTGAATTATAAGGAAGTTGTCTTTCTATCCACAAGTGAAATTAAAATAAATCTGGTATTTAGGACAATATAATTTCTTTTATAAATGTTGATTTGCCTATGTCTCAATTGATTTCTTTACTATGGAGGAGTTTAAAGATGTGAATTTCCACACCATAAACTTTTTGGTGGAATATATACCTGTATATCCCCATTTTTTGGCAATGCACATTATAAATACTTGCCAAAAAGGGATTAGAAAATCAATGACAGAGTTGGAATGTGGTCTCTGAAGACTCAAATTAATGGAATTCTGCTAGAGACATAAAAGTTGTTTCCCTGCTGTTCACATCTGTTGCATCCAGGAAAAAAAGAAAATGTTATGTGAAGAGCTGATGCTTGCATAGCTGAGTCTCCCTGATTTGTGCTGATGAAGCTGAAGCTTCAATCTTGGCATCTCCACTGCACATTGTCATCAGCAAGGTAGGAACACATCCCTGAATTAAATTAGAATTCAGTGTGAAATCTGATTTGTTTGACAGAAATTCACTTTCTAGTCTAATCTGTAGAAATGCAACTGTTTTGAAAGTACTACAACAATAGTTGGAAATATTACTAAAGGTAATCTCCCCACAAAAAAAAAAAAAAAAAGTACTTTTTGAAAAGTTTCCTCGTAGAGAGGACAAGGAATCATAAATACCATACAAAAGTTAAGGCCACAACGAAGGTGAGGAAAAGTCCTGGTCACAGCCACAAAAACCTGATGAAGGGACATAATTAAATGTTTTATAAACCTTGAGTTTATAACCAGTTCTAACTCACACTGTTTTTTTTTTTCTTTCCTTATCTTTTTTCCTTCTTTTGCATTGTACAAAGATCTGCGCTAGTCTTCTACCTCCCTAAGAATAAACATAGTATTAGTGTCAGGGATTTCTTTAACAAGATAAGGAGCATAACAAGATAAGGAGAAGTTTGGGTAAACTGATGGATTAAGAAGGATATTCTGTGGGACAGCCAAATTCTCACCTGGAGGTAATGGGAAGTCCTTGACTTTGAGATACAAACAGGAGAGTGAATAAAATGTAGGTGGCAGTTAACACCATAGAGATAAGTGAGATCATTTAGGGAAGAAAAAAAAAAAAAGTAAAGATAAAGGGGTTAAGTGAAGAAGAAAAATATCCGGCAAAGATACTGAGAATAAATAACTATAGTGGCAGGAAAAGAAGCAGTGTCTTAGAAAGTAGGAAGTAAGAACTTAAAGCAAAAGGGAATGGTTACTAGGGTTGCATTCTACAGAGAAGTTAAGTCAAAGTTAAGGTTGACAGTGGCTATACAATTTGAATATTGCCAGCTTATTAGATAATTACTGGAGAGCAAAGTGAGCCAGAAAGAGATTTTCAAGATAAAAGAAGAAGTAAACAAACATGAATTAAGCATTGGAAAATAGTGAGAATAACCTCTTAGCAAATTGGACATAGATAAATGTGAGAATGATAGATTGAACCATGATCTTTCTAAATGTATCACGCATGGAGCCTATTTGGGAGGAAAATATATGGAGAAGGGATTTAAAATCTTGAACCCCAGAAAGTATGTGCAACAAGCTCTTCATTTCAGTGATTCGAAATATAGGTGCTATGTTTTTATTCCTACTTGAGATTATAAATTAGTGGATTTGGAAGGAAACTTGTCTTGATACAAAACAAATTTAAAAGGTAAGAAGTAGAGTTCCAAGACTGGATACAGAAATAATTCAAGATGGAATACAGGAAGAACGCTGTGCTAAAGAAGTTAATGATAATCCTCAGCAGCATGACAGATGGAAAATTATAAGAAAAGATAGAAACAAAAGAGTCAAGGAGCAGTACAGATTCCTCACAAGTTATCAGACATTTTCAAATTTTAAAAAGAATTTGACTTTCAATTTCTTATGGAACTATAATGAGTGTTTGTAGTCACGAGAGGGTTGAACAAAACCATGCTGGTAACCTCAGAAAGAAGAGATAACTAGAAATGTGGGTTCCAAAAGGAAGATGGATGTAGACACTTTCCTGGGGTGGGGCAAAGTAGGCCATCCTCAAGTCCATCGATCCTCTTATTTATTTGTTGGTTTTTCCTTTTATCAGTTATATTTGCACATAGTATAAAGTATCAAATATTTCTACAGGTTTATTTTGAGAAACAGCATCCCCCTGCAATTCTTTCTCAGCAGCAATTCTATTTCTTTTAGCTGGTAATTTTGAATATCGACTCAATGTCTCTAGATAATTGCCTTCTATTATTAGTTTGTTTTTGTTTTTGTTTTAGAGCATTATATTTTGACATCCAACTATGGAAAATAAGGACTTAACTCTTATTTTCTTTCCTGTTTTCTCTACTTTTAAATTTTTCTTCTAGAGTTGATTTTTCTTTCTTGTTTAGTTTTCATATGTGCATGTCTCTAATTCAACCCAGACTTTTTTCTATTACATATTACTATGTCATCTGTCAAGACACTTTGGTGCATTAGATATTCTGTCACTTTACTTTTTATGAAAAAGTCTCATGTAGAATAATCTCACCTATTACAATCTGGATGGACTGCCCCTGTACCTGAGTACAACGATCATCCTGGAATCTCTCCTCTGCATCATCCTTGAACACTTTCATCACTCTCTTGCATTTTGTCTTTCATTCATCTGTCCATTAGTCATCTATTCATATTTTTTGTCTGTGTGTGTAATTTGATAGGTACTGTTTTAGGTGCTGGCTATATACCAAAGGGGGGAAAAAGAAATAAAATTCATTACTCTCATTGAATTTATATTACAGTGATAGTCAAAAGAGAATTCCCTTCAGTAATATTTTCCACCTCTACATGGATGCCTGATAAGAAGTATAAGAAAAACTAAATACTCATGGTGTTCTATGGAGAAATAACTATTTCATTATAGTCATAGCTTATCATGTACTACCTAAAAGCAATTTGAGAAAGTCAACAGAAGTGTACTTTTCCATCTTAGTCTTTTCTATAGTTTACTCCACTGTCTAAATAGTGTTTGGGAGGCACTCAAGATGAAACCTCTTTCAGAAATTTTAGAACTCACTTAGTAAGATTCTGCAAAAAGCATTAATGGACTTTTCTAATTTTTACCTCAAAGAGAGTTATGTAAACTTTGAGGACCATGGGGAAGATATATTTTTTAAGTTTTTATTAAAATTCCAGTTAGTTAACATACAATGTCATATTAGTTTCAGGTGTACAATATAATGATTCAGCACTTTCATACAACAGCCAGGTTTCATCATAGCAAGTGTACTCCTTAATCCCCATCACCTGTTTCACCCATTCTCCCACCCACCGCCCCCCCTTGGTAACCATCAGTGTGTTCTCTATAGTTAAGAATCTGATTCTTGGTTTGTCTCTCTCCCCCCAGCCCTTTTTTCCCTTGTTGTTTCTTAAATTCCACATATGATTGAAATCTTTGGTATTTGTCATTCTCTGAATGACCTATTCCACTTAGCCAAATACTTTCTAGCTCCATCCATGTCATTACAAATGGCAAAAATCTCATTCTTTTTTATGGCTGAGTAATATTCCGTTATATGTATGTATGTGTATACACACACACACACACACACATACACATATACATATACATAGCACTTCTTTATCTTTTCATTGGTTGATGGACACTTGGATTGTTTCCATAATTTGGCTCTTGTAGATACTGCTCCTATACATCAGGGTGCATGTATCCCTTTGAATTAGTATTATTGTATTCTTTAGGTAAATACCTACAAATGCAATTGTTGGATCTAGGATAGTTCTGTTTTTAACTTTTTCAGGAACCTCCATGCTGTTTTCCAGAGTGGCTGCCCCAGTTTGCATTCCTTGCAGTGCAAGAGGGTTCCCCTTTCTCCACATCCTTGCCAGCACCTGTTATTTCTTGTGTTGTTGATTTTAGCCATTCTGACAGGTGGGATGGGTTATCTCATTGTAGTGTTGATTTCTATCTCCCTGATGATGAGTGATGTTGAGCATATTTTCATGTGTCTGTTAGCCATCTGGATGTCTTCTTTGGAAAAATGTCTATTCATGTCTTCTGTCCATTTTTTAATTGGATTATTCATTTTGGGGGGTGTTGAATTGTATCAGTTCTTTATATATTTTGGATTCTAACCCTTTATCAGATATGTCATTTACAAATATCTGCTTCATTCCGTAAGTTGCCTTTTAATGTTGTTGTTTCCTTTGCCATGCAGAAGCTATTCATTTTGATATAGTCCCAATAGTTTATTTCTGCTTTTGTTTCCCTTACTTCAGGAAACATACCTAGTAAGAAGTTGCTATGGCCAATGTCAAAGAGGCTGCTGCCTATGTCCTCCTCTAGGATTTTTATGGTTTCAATTCTCACATTTAGGTCTTTAATCCATTTTGAATTTATATTTGTGTATGGTATAAGAAAGTGGTCCAGTTTCATTCTTTGCATGTTGCTGTCCAGTTTTCCATATACCATTTGTTGAAGAGACTGTCTTTCTCCCATTAGATATTCTTTCCAGCTTTGTTAAAGATTAATTGACCATATAGTTGTGGGTTCATTTCTGGATTTCCTGTTCTGTTCTATTGATCTATATGTCTGTTTTTGTGCCAGCACCATACTGCTTTGATCACTACAGCTTTGTAATATAACTTGAACAAAGTCCAGAATTGAGATGCCTCTAGCTTTGCTTTTCTTCTTCAAGGTTGCTTTGGCTGTTTGGGGTCTTTTGTGGTTCCATACAAATTGTAGGATTGTTTGTCCTAGCTCTGTGAAAAATACTGTTGGTATTTTGATAAGGATTGCATTAAATGTGAAGATTGCTTTGGGTAGTAGAGACATTTTAACAATATTTGTTCTTCCAGTCCATGATCATGGGATGTCTTTCCATTTCTCTTTGTCATCTTCAATTTCTTTCATCAGTGTTTTATAGTTTTCAGAAGATCTTTACCCCTTTGGTTAGGTTTATTTCTAGGTATCTTATTATTTTTGGTGCAATTATAAGTGGGATTGATTCCTTAATTTCTCTTTCTGGTGCTTCATTATTGGTATATAGAAATGTAACAGATTTCTGTATGTTGATTTTGTATCCTGCAACTTTACTGAAAACATTTATCAGTTCTGTTTTTCGGCAGGCTTTCAGGTTTTCTATATGGAGTATCATGTCATCTGCAAATAGGAAAGTTTTACTTCTTCCTTGCCAATTTGGCTGCCTTTTATTTCTTTTTGTTGTTTAATACCAAAACCAGATAAAGACTCCACTAAAAAAAGAACTGCAGGCCAATATCCCTGGCGAACATAGATTCAAAAATTCTCAATAAAACACTAGGAAACTAAATCCAACAATACATTTAAGGAATCATTCACCACAACCAACTGGGATTTATTCTTGTGTTACAAGGATGATCCAATATTTGCAAATCAATCAGTGTGATATGCCACATTAATAAAAGAAAGGATAAGAACCATATGATCATTTCAATAGATACTGAAAAAGTATTTGACAAAGTACAATATCCATTCATGGCAAAAATCCTCAACAAAGTAGGTTTAGAAGAAACATACCTCAACATAATAAAAGCCATATATGAAAAACCCACAGCTAGTATCCTCAATGGGGAAAAACTGAGAGCTCTTCCTCGATAGTCAGGAACAAGACAGAGATGTCCACTCTTGCTACTGTTATTTAAGATGGTCCTAGCCACAACAACCAAGGAATATTTATTTATTTATATAGTTTTATTTAAACATATTTACTGAAGTGAAAAAAAAGTCGCAGGTAAGATACACAGGAAAGGACAAACACAAAAAAAGCAAAGGTACCATTAATACTGTCATCACTCTCAACTATCCTTGAAATCAAATACAAACCCCAAAAGCTAGATATAAATTTTGATTAAAGAGAATGGGAATATATTTTACATATTTGCTTTTTTTCCTAAATAAATATTTTGAAGTATAATATCTGTATTTGACTCCTTTGTTTCCCATGTAGTTCTTAGACTCTTTCTGAGAAAGGGTATTTACAGGTAAGTTTTTGCAACTTTATACATATTACAATATCTTTATTTTCCAGACACACTGAATTGATATTCAGTCATCAAAAAATTTTACGTAGTTAATACTTTCTTTCAGAAATCATTTCCAATGTGGTGAGGAGTAATGCTATGCTGATTTCTTATCTCTTGCTTAAGACTTGTTTTATTCCTATAGAGTCTTTTAGAAGCTTCTCTTTAAAATCCCATTTTCAGAAATTCCAGAATGATGTGCCTTGTTGTGGGTCTGTCTTCCTTGAGCAGAACACTTCATGTGCACCTTCAATCTAGACTTTATATCCTAGGGTTTAGAATAATTATTACTATTATGAATGTTAATAATGTATTCCCTCACATCTTTTTTTCTTTCTTTTCTCCAGAAGCCCAGTTATGTGGATGTTAGTTAGGCCCTTTGAAAAGGGCTTCTAATTGTTTGCTCTTTTCTCTCCTACAATTCATTCCTTTGTCTCTGTGTCAGAATATCTAGGAGATAGCTTCAGTATTTTCTTCCAATACTTATTAATGAGTTTTTAGCACTGACACCAAAATGTTAATGTCCAGAAATTCCTTTTAAATTCACTGAATGTTTCTTTGCCAAGGAACCCCTTTCTCATTTCAGAATTCCTGTATCTTCTCTTATCTTTCTGGTAGATTTTATTTTTATGTTTTCTTTCCTAGGCAGTGATTTTTCTCAAATGTTTTCTTTCTTTTAGTTTGTTTTTGGTGCACATCTTTCATAATAGCATCTTTGCAATCTTTTTAGTTATCCTTTGTTGTTTGCTCAGACTTAGAATTGCAGCACTGTAAAGCTTGTGAAAGCACTGGGCATGTGTGTGGAAAGTGCAGATAGGAGCTTTATTTCATACGGGGTGGTCTAAATGCATATGTTAGTTGAAAATATGCTATCATGAGCTTTCTTTTCTTTTCCTTTCTTTCCTTTCCTTCCTCTTTCTCTCTTTTTCTTTCTCCCTTTCTCTCCTTCTCCCTCTCTGTCTCTCTGTGTGTGAATGTGTGTGTGTGTGTGTGTGTGTGTGTCTTCTCTTAAGCTATTAAGATTCCTGATACAAGAGTCTTCACATATTTTTTCCTTAAAAAAATGTTTTTTTTTTTTTTCCTTAGAGAGCAAAGACCTGGCTCATGTTTTGGTAATTAAGGGAACCCAATGGAGAAAGGGTGCTGCGTGTACATCAGCATCCTTTATATGCATGCACATATTTTTCTTCAGTCTGAAGGATGGTGCCTAGTTTTCCTACAATGAGACTCTACTATTACTTATTCTTTTTAACTTTTTCATTCACAAAATAAATGTACAGTTGTTTTGCAAACTAGGGGAGCAGACATCATCTTGTTAAGCATAGCATGGGAAGGGATTGGATGCTAGAGTGCTTCCTGAACAGGTTTTCAGCTAGTCTTCCTTAGCGTAGCCTTCTTGTTCTTCATCCCAAATCCAGGATTGCCTGGTGACTTTCAGGGCTCTTGGGAAAAAAAAAATAAATTGGTTCTGAATCATCCCATTAAGAATTTATGATTCAGATTTCTTGCCTGTATTAGGTATTTCCACTTATTCATATGTTTTCCAGCTTACACAGTTGTGATGCTATTGTCTTTTTTTCTCTTTCTTTTCACTTTTGTGGGTTAATGACTTTTAAAAATTCATTTTATTGTTGGTTTGGTAGAATTTCATTAGATAACAAAATAGATATGTGTAGATTTGTATATTCAACCAATCCCCACCTTAATTTCTACTCACCTTCAGCTTTTTTTGAAATATTTTGGGATGATTATACTAACCAACACCATTACAATACCTGACAGTGTTAATATTCAATACACATTTGCTAAATTAACTAAATACATGAAAAATGAATGAATAAAGAAAACTTGACTGTCTTTCTAGTGATATTGATGAGCACATTAGTAAATATAATAGTAAATAGAAGCATTTGGGAACATATGTGGACTATTTGCCACTTGCAGTTGAAGGTTACAATTTGAAAGAACATGTATTTATGAGCAGTGAACAGATGGCTGTGGATATGAAGTTAAAAATAGGATTTTAAAATTCTCATTGTTGAAGACATTGGTTCTTACAGTAGTCAGAATAATGTAGTTAGCAAAACATTCCTATTTGATCAGAATAATTTAAACAAATATCAGAGAAGGGAATGCTCAAAAAAAAAAAAAAAAAGCAAAAACAACAAGAACCGCAAACTAGATTTTATAAAAGAAGGAGGTATGTCGTATTAATAATCATTGTAGAGAGAATGCATAGGAATTGCATATAGAGAAATTGCATATAGAGAAATAAAGATATTGATGTGTGGAGCTTCAACAACTGTTTACCAAAACTGCAAATAAAATGAAGACCTGATTTTTTTTTTTTTTTAAGATTTTATTTATTTATTTGACAGAGATAGAGAAAGCCAGCGAGAGAGGGAACACAAGCAGGGGGAGTGGGAGAGGAAGAAGCAGGCTTCCAACGGAGGAGCCTGATGTGGGGCTCGATCCCAGAACTCCAGGATCACACCCTGAGCCAAAGGCAGACGCTTAACGACTGAGCCACCCAGGCGCCCCAAGACCTGATTATTTTAATAGAAGTAGGTAGATATGTCCTCATGGTTATAAGAGAAATTCAGTGGAATAATATTCATAATTGGAATATGGCTGTTACTTTTAAGAAACAATTCTAGTCAAAGAAGTTGGGTGTAATAAAGTATATAGATGCAAAGTAATCCACAAACCAAGTGGGGACGATGGTTCTCACCAGATGGCCCATTTATATACCAATTCTTGCAATTCAGGAAAACCATATACCTGGTTCTGGGCAATGGATTATGGGCAGAAGTGATATGTAACAGTTTTGAGACAGAATGATGAAGATATACACCTGATTTTCTGGTTGGCACTCAGTGAATTGTGACATTCCACATCTTAGAGATCCTGGTCAACCTGGGACCTTGAACGACTACATGGAACAAGACTCTTCCCACTACCAAGCCTACCTGGGCACATATCATGAAAAAGAAAGAAACTTTCCTTGTTGTTTTTAAGAAATTTATGTTATAGTGCACTAGAACCACCTAACTAAGATAAATACATTAGTGAATTTACTGATGACTATTAGAGTGATGGAAAGCACAGTTTAGCAAAATTTTAGCAAAGAAGGAAAACATACATGTGAAGTGAGAAAATCTTATCCACATTTTGACTGGAAATTGTATTCACTTAACACAAGAATTAATCCTTTTTTTATTTGCCTGGCTGAAAAGTCAAGAGTTTGAATATCTGTCCACAACGGTGATGAATAATTACTAAAGGGTAGTTTGGGCATGGAACTATATTACTAGCATAAAATGATCATGATTATGAAAAATATAAATACAAATTAGAACATACAGTCAGATATATGAACTTCAGGAAATATGTTAAACCTTTACAGAAATAATAGAAATCACACCATAGATTGAAATAATAAAAAAGAAACAGACTGAAGATTGGAAAATGTTTGTTTTTTTTTAAAAAGTTAAAAAAAAGGAAATATTAAAATGTCAAAGATAAACAAAAAGGAAAAACAAGCAGCTAAAAAAATTACCATTACCCATGTAGATTGCTATTCTATCAGTTCATATTTTAAAAGAATGAGGAAGAAACATACAAGCAAATTAAGAACACTGACTTAAACCTTACTAAGGATATTGACAATGAGATTAGATCTAGGAGTGAGCCAAGGAGGGTACCAGAAACAGAGAAGATTTTTAAATTTTGTTTTGATCATAAAAAAGACCCAAGGGCTCCTGGGTGTCTCAGTGAGTTAAGCATCTGACTCTTGATTTTGGCTCAGGTCATGATCTCAGAGTCCTAGGATGGAACCCTGCATTGGGCTCCCTGCTCAGTGGGGAGCCTGCTTGTCCTTCTCCTTCTGCCCCTTCCCCCGTTAATGTGTGGGCTCTCTCTCTCTCTCAAATAAATAAATCTTTAAAAAAAGAGAAGGAGACACACCCACAACTGAGGCAATGTTTGCAGAAAACAAAATTAAATAGAACTCAGTTTTATTTTGCTGCATCAAAGATGGTCTTGAAATTGATTAACATTGTATATCTTGCTTTAATGAGAAAAACACATGAGACATGTAGGGGTATATAAAAAGTCTACCCAGGAAGTTTAATTTCATCATAAACATTTCAACATAAACATCAAGCCTATGTAAATTAATAGAATAGTTTAAGAAATACAGAGAAATCATAGAAATGGGAATAGAATAAGAAAATGAAGATGGGCTGGGATTGCAGTTTTCAATAAAATGGATTCTGAGAATTATAAACTAAGTATAGTGAGCATCTTCAGAAAAAAAATTAAGAAAATGGACTCTTAAAAACAAGATATTGAAGTAATCATAAAGGAATATAGAACCAGAACCAATTCAATAATATAGCAAGGCTTGCTGAACTGATTTTCCTTATTTATTTAGAGTATATTTCAGAATTTTAGAAGAAAATTAATATATTCTCATATAATACTTATAGTGGCACAGTTGTTTTTTTTTTTTTTAAAGGTATGTTGATGAATATACAGGGTCACATGGATTCTGACCTCTTTGCCAAATATTAGTAAAGGATAGATGTCTGTTGTCTCATTGTTCTACAGTTGGCCTCTTCAAAATTTTTATCATGATTTTAATGAAACATAAAAAGCATGCTTATTGAATTTGATAATGACACAGCTCAGAAATCATGCTAATGATCTAAAATACTGAATCCTTTATTTGAATAAATTTGGAATGATTGGGGTAAATCTGAGCAAGAAAAATTCCAAGGTTTCTCAGGTGACCCAAATTCAGATTTACAAATAGAAGCATATCAAGTATAGGAAGCAGGTTTTATTTCCACCCTCTGTTATCTGAGGAAACTGTCATTCATCCAGTAAATATTTGTAAACTCCCTACTATGTGCCAGGAACTTAGTCCACTGAGGATCTGTCAAATAATAAACAAGATCTAAGCCTAGAGAGGGAAGAAACATAAAAATTTTAAATATTTCAAAGTCTGTAGTTTAGTAAAGAGATTACAATTTTCTGTTTAGTTCTAAGAGATAAGAACCAATGGCCAAAAACACAAGATAGATTAGCTATAAAGAAATACTTTCTCTTCATTGAAACTATTCATCGATAGAGTAGGGTGCCTGGTAAGATTAAGGCCCCCCCTCTTTTTGATTAAACAGGCCAGATTCTTATCTGGTGTGGATGTTGATCTGACATGGAAGATGCTACCTGAGTTTCTCAAAAGATTATATCCATTATCCCTCCCCAGAGTCTATAGTTACGTAAGTCTTACCAGGCAGGTATTAGAATGTATGGCATTGGTGCATTCATTGCTTTAAAAATACTGGTTCGTGTCTAGCAGAAAATTGAGGAGACAGGATAATGGTGGATATAGTAAATATAAGTAACTTTGGGTTTCAATTACAAAAACAATAGAGCTGTTGTGAGAAATAAAGCAAGCAGTGCGTGTGTAACTGAACTAATGTGAGTTTGCTCCCTGCTAAGTTATAGGTAGAGACTGCACCAGGTGGACTTGTCACACAAAGAAAACTTTATTTGCAGCAAATAAGGAGATAGCAGGAATCTTTCAAAGCCATGACTCCTCAAGTGGGAGTGAGTGGGTTTCTTTCATTTAGAATTAGGATGGATATTCAGAAAGGGGAGCTTTGTCATCACATGTAAAGGTGGGCATAAGGTTGCACAGGCATACTTAGAAAACATGCCTATACATGCATCCCATGTTATGGTAATGAAGCTTATGTTCTTCCTAACATGGAGACTAACATTATAGCTGGGGGCCTGAAATGACTTCTTTTTCTGGGGACCCCTAACTCCTCCTGCTTACACATGAGTATTACACGTAGCATACTTTTATACAACACTGAAGAGTTATTGTCACATTTTGTTTTTACTGCAACATGCACATTTAAAGAAAGACACATAAATTAGGCTAAGCTGCAGGATTTTCAATTCTTATATTGCCTTATAAAAATACTGCATCTGTAAATGAGAGTCTATTGGGACAGGAATAAGTTGCTTGTTTTAGTTAAGGGAGAAATCTGCCATAGGAAGGGAGTTAGATGTATGATTTTGATTCCCTGCAGGATGGAAAAGATGATATCATTAGTATTAAAAACCCATCAACACCCAGCATGTTACTGAGGCTGTGGTTGGAAATGCTAAGTGATACTGACACACAAATGTTTTCAGGGTCATTTGCAGAAAGAGTGTAGAATCAAAACTAGACACTTTTAGACTTGCTGAACAGAAAAACGAATTTGAAAAACAAAATAGTTGAGTTTGCATAGGAATAGTCCTATTTCAAGGTTACTGTTAGTTAAATGATTGACACCAACTCTACACCTTTTCCCTGTTAAATAACAGGAATTAAACTGAGTAAATTTTAAAGATCTAATTGGCTTTATAGAATGATTCATGAATCAGGCAGCATCCCCTCTAGCAAGTAGAAAAGAGTTCCAAAGGGCTACAAAAAGGGAAAGGTTTTAAAAGGTGGGACAAAGCAGTCATAAACCACCAAACAAACAAAAAGGATAATTTGGGGGCAGGTCCCCTTGGGGGACAAGAGGGTCTTCTTAGATTACATCCCTGGGGAAGAATGAAACTGCAGGTATGTTAGGTGTTTGGCCCCAGTTTGGTAATGTGGGTCTAGCACAAGTGACTCCATTTTAGGCCTCTGGTTTTCTTTTTAACATCCCACACGCACAACAGCACAGGAGAGACGTGAAGTATGTTAGCTTAAGTTTACTCATTTAAAAGTTTAACCAATTGATTCCATAGAGATTCTGGTTTACAAGGTTAGAAAACCTTTCTACTCTAATTCTTATTTCCCAGAGTGACCACTATAAGATTAAGGTGAAAAAAGAGCAACATTGAAAAAGAAAGCATGGAATATCTGAGTAATAATTCCACTTTAATTAGACAAGTTTATATTTGAAACAAAATCCAATGGGAGAATCAATTTAGCTTACAACAGTTTATATTATTTTTAAGTTCATACATTTTAATTTTAACTCCTTTACAAAACATGCCAATAGTAGTTTAATTAATTTAATCCTAGATCTTTCAAAGGAAAGATTCTTAGATCAATATTTCCAATGCTTTGACTTAATATGTTAAAAATCTTACCCTGTACTTCTCTTTGCAGTTTTCCAGCCCTCAAACTATGAAGGAGAACAGAATTTGCCACACCAAATGTGTCTCTTTAGCATAAGAATTATTTTGAGGTGGTAATTTTTTTAAAAAAACAGCAGACATGGGAGAAGTTCTAAAACCAAGATAGCCTTTGTAAGAGATATTTATACTTATAAGGGAAATTTCCATTTGTAAAGGTGTCTTCCTATCTGTTCCAGAAAGAGGGATATAATTCCTCAATAGAGAAGGCATGGACCAATGGAGAGGGTATAACAACCATACCCTTGTTTACTGTGCTTTGCCTGATAACTCCCATAACTGGCTCCCCTACCTCAAAAATCTACATGTCTTTAGAGGGAGATGGTATTTAAGGTAATGGATTGAGTTATTTTGGGAGTTACTCAGTTTTCTTGGGTGTCCCTCATGTAAACTTCTGTTAATTTTTCTCCTGTTAATTTGTGTTTTATTATAGGGTGGTCTCATCCACAAACCTAGATGAGTAGAGAGAACATTATTTTTCCTCCCTACAAATGCTTTAACTCTCCTTGTTATGCCTCATTCATGAGAAGAATAGGGAGCCTAAATAGAGCACATTCTGAAACTAACGGCCAATGCCATTGAGTGGCATGCATCACCCAAAAGTACAGAATCTTAACTTCCTTCCTTTTGTTCATTTCTTTGGAGATAACAATTGCAAGTATTTGCCAAGTAATTTAATAAGTCTTTAAAGTCTGAAACTGGGAATTTATCACTGTACTTAAGTTTCAAGGCATAAATAGTACTTACTTTGACAGTCACAAACTTTACAAATAAAAAGAAAAAAAGAAAGCTCTAAATAGCTCAGCAGTAAATTCATCAGCTTAGCTTCTCACTCTCCTTTTCTTTCCAAGCTAAGCCAGTAGAACAATTGTTGCTGCAACTCAAGCAGAAGTAAATGAAGGAAGTTGTTTTGTTTTTGTTGTTTTGTTTTTATTTCTGTCTTCTGTTGTCTACGAAAGTGGTTTTTTTGTTGTTGCTTTCTCAGTTGTTAATATGCACAGCAATCACCCAGGGATTCTATTAAAATGTAGATTCTGAATCAGTAAATCTGGGCTGGAGGCCTGAGATTTTCATTTCTAATTAACTCTCAGGTTATGCTGATATTGCTGGGCTCAGATCACATTTTTAGTAACAAGTGTCTGCAATCTTAATTTCTTTCTTCTTCTCTTGATGTCATCCTAACATTTATTGTTTGAGTTGTTCTCATTTGAGTTTTCTCAGAATTGGCCGTATATCTTGGTATTTATCTTTTTGCAGAAAAATAATCTAGTTTGTATTTATTTATTTATTTCTAACCTAATTGTGGTATTAATGGAGAAGTGGAGAATACAATGCAAGACGATAGATGCTATGGGTAAACCTGCAAGTGGATGTAGTATGAGGGTTGGAGGAAGCTCTGTAATGGAACCAACATGAGGTTGCTCTTTGGTGAATCAGAAACTGCACCACATCAAGTTGCCACACAAAGAAAATTTTATTTGCAGTAGTTGAGGTCACACGGAATGCTTTTGAAAGCTGTGACTCCCCGAGCAAGAGTGAATGGATTCCTTTTATTTAGAGTTAGGATGAATATTTAGATAGGGAAGCCTTGACATCATATGTAGAGATAGGCATAAGGCCGCATATCCATCTTAAGGAAACACGCCTATACACACATTGTATGTTATGTAAATGAAGCTTGTCCTCCTCTTGGGTGGAGATTTTAGTGTTATAATGTGATAAAGGTAGTTGTTGATCATTCTAGAGGTCACTCCATGGTCCATCTGTGCAGGTGTTTGTCAGGGTTTAAGCTCAAACTGGTCTGGGTGGTCTGGACCTGCTGGAAGTCTTGTCAGGGCAGTTGCTTTTGCTCAAAGGGTGGTTTCACTTTGCATCTTCCTGAATTAAGAGATAAACTGGAAAGAAAAGCATAAGGAAAAAGGTGGGACAGAGGTGGGTGAGTACAAGCATTTGGGTAGTAAAGGTCAGGTCTTGGGGTCTAGCTGGTGACAGCTCCACAGCAGAGTGCAGAATGGAGGGGCACTGCTGAGTTTCATCTCTCTCCCTCTGTATTTTGAAGACCAGATCAATAGAAATAGCTCTGGCTTCCATTCATTGAGCAGCTTCTGTATAACAGGTTCTACTTAACACTTTGAAAATATTTGTTTTAATTTTTTTTTAATTTAGAAGTTTATTATCCCTGTTTTGCAGCTAAGAAAAAAATCGTTCATCCCATTTGAAAGATGAGGTTTAATTAGTCTGTCAAAAGTTAAACACCTCTCAACTCAGTTTCTGAGGCCAACATTACCTGATTTCCAAAACCAGTTAAGAGAATACAAAAAAGAAAAAAAAAAGAAAAAGAAAATTATAGACTAATATCTCTCATAAACCTATATGTAAAAATCATTAGAAATATTAGCAAATCAAATTCAATAATATAAGGAAAAAACATAACAACCAAATGAAGTGTATTCTACGTATGTAAGACTGGTTCAACATATGAAAATCAGTCAGTTTAATGTACCATATCAGTAGTATAAGGAGAAAAATCTCACAATCATATCAATTGATGCACAAAAAGTATTTGACAAAGCTAATACCGTTAAGGATAAAAATGATTGAACTAGAAAAAGAGAGACACCTCCTCAACTTGATAAAAATATCTACAAACAAAATCTATAGCTATCATACTTAATGGTGAAAGACTGACTATCCCTCTAAGATTGTGAAGATTTCAATGATGTCCACTCTCACTGCTCTTATTCAACATAGTATTGCAAATTCTAGACTATGTCATACGGCAAAAAAGGGGAGAAAAGGGAAATAAAATCACATAGATTGGAAAGGAAGAAATACAACTATCCCTATTTACAGATGATATGATTACCTCGGTGGAAAATCTTGATTCTCCTAACATAACTAAAATTAGTAGGTTCAGCAAGACTGCTGAATCAACACACACACACACACACACACACACACACACACACACAAATTGTATTTTTTTTTTTTAACTCACAACCCTGAGATCAAGACCTGAGCTGAGATCAAGAGTTGAACACTTAACTGACTGAGCCACCCAGGCACCCCAATAAATCACATTTCTGTAGATTAGTAAGGAACATAATGAATCTGCATCAAAACTTTAGTACCATTTACAAATGTTCCAAAGAATATGAAATGCTTACATGTAAATCTAACAAAACATATACAAGATCTGTATGCTGCAATTTACAAAATGTTGATGAAAGAAGTAAAAGAAGACCTGAGTAAATGGAAAGATATATCATGCTCATGGATTGGATGACTCAACATACATGTTGGGGAGAAAGAATTTACTCTGCCTTTAAAGGTCCTTCTAGCTGGACTAAGAATCAGATTGGCATGAGCTAGGTTAACAGGAGAAAATAAAATTTAATAGCATACTTATGGGGAATCCACACAACATGGAAGTTTCAAAGACAGTGGCGCAACATGAAGCTTATATGAGCTGAGGAATGGGGTAGGGTCTAGGATACAAAGGGGAGAAAGACCATTAGCAGAAAGGTGGAAGATATTTGGAAAACAAATATTACCTTATTAGGCAGATAAGTTTCTTAGGTAAAGAGAAATCTCCGTTAAAAAGATCTCTTCCTGGTACAACCAGGCAGTTCAGGGAAAGGTAAAGAGCTTCTCTGAATCTGCGGGGATTTGATTACTTTTAGTTCAAGTAATATTCATCCCACAGTGCCCCAACTGGGGGCAGCCTTACCTTGGTCCCTACATAGGAAATATAAATTTAATGCAATCCCTATTAAATTCCCAGCAAGGTCTTTGGCAGCATAGATAGACATACTATAAATGTGTATGTAAAAGGAAAGACCCTGGAATACCCAAAGCAATTCTGAAAAAGAAAAAATGAAGTAGGAGAAATCACTCTTTCTAGTGTTAATAAGACTTACTCTGTAGTTATAGCAGTGATAGTATTATGGCATAGTGAAATAGACATTGTAATACAATTACAGAGAAAGTTACACAGACCAATGGAACAGAATAAAGTAACCAGAAATAGCTTCATATAAATATACTCAATTGATTTTTGACAAAGTTACAAAAGCATTCAATGGAGGAAAAATTGTGTTGGAGTAATTTCATATATAGGCATTTTAAAAAAAAGAGAGAACCTCTATGTAAATCTCACACCTTAATAAAACATTAGCTTAAAATAGATAACGGATTTAAATTTAAAATATAAAAGTGTAAGATTGTAGGGGGAAAAGAAAGAGAAAATCTTCAGGACATAGGACAGATGAAGAGTTGTCAAACTTGACACCATGAACACACCAATAAAGAAATATTAATAAATTGGGCCAAATCAAATTTAGGATATTGCTGTGCTGATGATCCTGTTAAGAGAATGAAAAGAAAAATCAGAGACTGGGTTAAACTATTTGCAAATTACATATCCAACAGAGGACATTTTTTTCTAGAATATATAAAGAACTCTCAAAAGTCAACATTTAAAAAGCAAATAATCCAACTAAAAAATAGGCAAAAGACATAACCATTTCACTGAAGAAAATCTACAGACATCGAATAAGGACATGAAAAAGTTTTTTCAACATTGTTAGCTACTGGGGAAATGCAATTAAAACCATAGTTGTAATCCAAACACTAAAATTAAAAAAAAAAAATACTGATAACATCAAATGCAGGTAAGGATGTGGAAAAACTGGATCATTCATACATTGCTGGTGGGAATGTATAATGGTACATGTAGCTTTAGAAAGTAGTTTAGTAGTTTCTTTTAAAACTAAAGATGGATACTATATAGGACTCAACAGTTGCATTCTTGGGTGTTTATCCCAGAAAAATGAAAACTTATAGCCACAGAAACTTGTACACAAATGTTCATAGCAGCTTCATTTGTAATGGGCCAAATTGAGAATTACTCAAATGTCCTTCATTGGGTGAATGGTTACACAGTCTATGATATACCGGTACCATAAGATACTGCTCAGCCATTAAAGGAACAAGCTATTGATACATGTAACAACTTGGATGAACCGCAAAGAAATTTTGATGAGTGAAAAAAATGCAACCTCAAATCCAATCTTTATCTTTATCTCCATATATATGTATTATATAGGTTTATTAAAAATCTACCCTGTGTATGATTCCATTTATATAATATTCTTTTTTTTTTTAAAGATTTTATTTATTTATTTGACAGAGACAGCCAGCGAGAGAGGGAACACAAGCAGGGGGAGTAGGAGAGGAAGAAGCAGGCTCCCAGCGGAGGAGCCTGATGTGGGGCTCGATCCCAGAATGCCGGGATCACGCCCTGAGCCGGAGGCAGACGCTTAACAACTGCGCCACCCAGGCGCCCCCCATTTATAAAATATTCTTGAAGTAAAATAGTAGAGATGGATAAAAGATTAATAGTAGGCAGCGATTGTGGGTGGAGTGATGGGGTGGGTTTGGTTATAAAGAGTGACATAAGGGAGCCCTAATTTATGGTACAATGCCCCATCTTGATTGTGGCAGTAGTTACATGAAAGTACACATATCGTGAAATCGCACAGAAATTCACACACACATATACACACATACAAATGAGTGCATGTATAACTGGTAAATGAATTGTACCGATGATAATTGCCTGATTTTGATATTGATGTAGTTTTGGAATATAGGTGAGGTTCAGTGGGGTGGAGTCCAGAGCCAGGACAAAGAAAGAATTCTTGAGATGTCTTTGGTGCAAAATGGTGGTTTATTAAAGCACAGGGACAGGACCCATGGGCAGAAAGAGCTGCTGTCCCCTGGGTAGTGAGGCATGGCTGAATATATATTATGGGGTTAGGGGAGGTAAGGAAAAAGGAGGTTTCAAAAGAACTTCGATATGCTAAAGAGAACCTACAAGATACCCGAGGCCTTGCCAAGTGTCAGGTTGAGGTGGTTTTTCCCCTCTAGCAAGGCATTAACATTAAGATAGTTGGGAGATTCCTGGAAGAGTGTCACACATTGTCCGACCCAGGCGTGGGGGTGGGGGAGGTTGCAGGGTGTCAGCACAGGATTTGTCTTTGGCCAGCCTTCTGCTCCCTCATCAATTTTGTGCTTTGTTATACAAAATGTCAAAATTGGGGAAGGCTGGATACCTGGTGAACTGGACCTCCCTTTACATTCCTCAACTTTTGTGAGCCTATAATTATTTAAAAATAAACATTTAAAGAAATGTCAGTTTTCAGTTAAAATCCTACTTATCTTGAAGGACATATTACTGACTTTCCAGCCTCTCCAGAACACAGTTCTTATCCCTTGTTCCATATTATATTATTCTAAAATCTAACAAGTGATATTTTGGGGTGAAGGTAGGAAGACAAAGCCAGGTTATAAAAGTTAGTATTAGATACAAGAATTCCATGACTTCGGATATATACAGATCTACTATTTGGGAAACCCTATCTTATGTGAAAAGTTGGATTTGTAACCTCAGTAAAACACCTATTTCTCTTTTCTTTTCTGATTCACGTTTTCTGTGCTCACCAAAGTCTAAATTGTGTTGAAATAGAATTCTAGGGGAAAACCTCCCATGTAGCTATTTGCTATCTTCTTTCTTATGGGTGTTACTCTACCGTCCTGAAAGGCTTTTAAAATACAGCACTATTTTTCTGATTCTGATTCTGATTTTAAGCAATAATTATTGCAAAGATATTTCTCTGGCTTAGTTTCAGTTATTTTCCATTCTAAAATGCTTAAAGTTAGTTCTTCCTCCCTAAGTGAATTCTTTCCAAATTGCTAGTTCTGTTTTTTCCCCCTTCTCTCTGTTTTAAGCATATAGAATCACATCTGCTTAACTCAGGGCTTGTTGAGATTTCATGGGGATTTGGGGAGTAGGAGGCATCTTGGCATGGAGATCATTATTACTTTTTGATCCGCCTCCAGTAAGCATTCTGACAATTCCTCCCACACCTTCTACTAAAAGTTTTCTCCTCAGGCTAATTGACTGTTAATGGAAGATAAGTAAGGCATTTATACATCCGTACCTCCTCAGTATACATGATTTATGTCACCCTCTTAAAAAACAAGATTTAAGCAGCAGTCGCCTGTTTTTTTCTCTGCCACATCAGAAACTGGGTTTGTGGGGTGGATCAGGAGACAGATTTTATTTTCTACTTGAGTACTTTCAGGTCCAATCGTGAGCTACTAAAGTTGAAGGTATAGGGATATAAAAAGGGCCATTTTTTATGTAACTGATATATATTTTGGTATTGTTTGAAAAATATTAAATTTTCATTTGAAAACAGTCTTAGCAACATAAATATTTTCTTTTCTGTGAAAATTTACTTGTGGATTAAGAGTTTGGTAGATTAGAAGTCTATAGGTATAGCATCTAATCTCTGACTAGCTTTTGACCTCTTCAACACAACAACAATTTTAAAGTTACAAATTACACTCTTTAGTTTTCCTGGCTAAATAAATACAAATAAAGTCATTTAATTAGCCTTCTTTCAGACTTGTTTTGGAAACAGCTAGTCGTTTTTGAAAAATGCAGTAGGATCTGTGGAAGAGATTGTGTTCTGACTCTATCATGTTCACAATTCCCTCACCAATGGAGATTGAATGGCTCCCCAAGAGAAATACATTCTATGCACAGTTATCTGAGACAGTTGTTTGAAAACAACCCTTTATGAAGTACAAATGTTTCAGTTAATTCCAGGAAGTGGGTCTGTTATCCTGTAAATTCTCTCGAAGCTAGTCCTTCTCCTAAATTATACTGTTACTGTTCAAACATCAGTCATCTCTTACAATAATGTGCCCTTCCTAATTTCCCAAAATGCAGGTTGTAGTGTTCATTATCCCCAATTAACTTTCTCAAATGCAGATCTTACTATGATACTCTCTTTAAAAATATCTCATTATGTTTCAGCATTGCTGACTAGGCCATGGATTGGATCTTTACTTTGGATTGCTCAAAAATTACTTGACAATGTGTGAACTGTATGTGAAATCAGAGTGTAAATAATTGCACTTATTCCTTGAATGGAAATTTTACTTAAGCATTAGGTAAACTTTTTAAATACAAAATACTGATTTATTATAGACTAGCATGAAATGCCATATGAATTTTATGATAAAATATGAAACCTCAAGGAAATGTCATCCTTGTAAAATCAATCTTTGGATTTTGTGTTCAAACTCCATAGGATATAATTCTCTTAACAATTAGACACCAACTGACACCGTATCCTGCAACTCCGTACTATTGACATTCTTATGAGATATCTCTTGTGGACCACTATTCCCAAAACTGCCTATGCTCTTCATGCACCTTTTAATTTTTTCATGGTGTCCTCTCTGCCTAGAATACCATTTTCCAGTTTCTCTGAATTATGAATGCTATTCACCCTTAAAATGTACAAACTTATTTGAACAACATAAATATATTATTCCTTCCTCTGCATCTAAAAAAATATTTCACATAAATCTATTCAAGTATATATTATATTGTATTATGCTTATTTATGTATTTGTTACTTTGACCAGTTATGAAAGCCTTGAAGTAAAAATATATGTCTTATTATTTTTTGTTTGTTTCTGCAGTGTTTTATAATATGGCCACAAATCAAATACTTTGACACTCCTCCCTCCAAAGAGTAAGTTTAGATCCCCTTTCCTTGAGTGTGGGCTGTACTTTATGACTCTCTTTTAACAACTAAAATGTAGTAGAAATTATGGAGTATAACTTCGAAGACTATATCATAATCAATACAAATACCTGGCAGTGTTTCATCATGCTGCCATGACATAGATGTAAAATCTCATTGGAACCGGACAGTGGATAAAACTGGTAGGATTTGGAAAAGAAAAGTAATGAAAGTTTTTACAAGCCTTGAAGAAACTCTGTGTAAAAGAATGGTGACAGTGTAGGGAGCTGTGCATGATGGCTGAAAATAAAGTTATCAATATCTTAGTGGAACCTAGAGGAAAGGGGATCTTTGGTGTAGTAGTAAAAACGTAAGTAATAGTGATGCCTGCAAAAACATGGAAAGTAGAGAATGTACCTAATGACCTGGGAGATCTAGCTATGGTGCTTTCTAGACTAAATGTGAAGAGGCCATCTGATTTCTTCTTGATATTCATGGTAAAATGTAAGAATAGAGAGACAAACTTTATTAAGTATTGTTAAATATGAAGGAGCAAGGATTTTACTGCTTTGAAAATTCTCGACCACTTCAGATAGCAAACATACTGAGAAAACATGCCCTACAAATGAAATCAAAGTTAGGACTATAAAATCTTTGTTAAGACTTCATAAAACTCTAAGGTGATGCCTCGGGGTACTAGTCAGTAAAAAAAAAAAAAAAAAAAAAAAAGGTGCTCTAAAAATTTTAAGAGTACGCCTCACAGATCCTTTAACTCAAGTGACAGAGGTGCTAAGAAGCTTAAGGATAATGCCCATTAGCTTAAGTATAAAGTTAAAAAAAAAGTATATATTAAAGAGATTTGTCAGTTTGACTTTTGGTACATTAAGATCAACGGAAGATCCAGGCGGTTTTAAAAGAATTATATTTGTGGAAACAATGCCAGCTTAAAATGAAAGGGACAGTCTAAACTAGAGGTGATTTTACCATTGTAATTTTGAGCCTCAGAGTTCTAGCATGATTGGGTGTTGTAAAGTCATCCCAGCAACCATATGAAGTCCACATTTTGAGGAATTGAGATCTCCTACTAATAGCCAGTGAGAAATTAATGTCCCTAGTCAAGGTATATGATTGAGCCAAATTGGTAGTGCATCATTTAGTCTTGTCAAATCTTAAACTGACTGAAGCTCCAGCTAATATTTTGACTCTAACCTCATGAGAGACCCCAAACCAGAACTACCCAGTAAGTTACTCTTATATTTCTGACTCTCAGAAATACTGATATAATAAATATTTGTCTTTGTATGCCTTAAATTTGTGTGAATTTGTTACACAGCAAGAGTTAACTAACAATTTTTTTTTCATCTACTATATAGCTTGGTGTGTAGTTGTCACTTATCTAATATTTACTGGGAGAGGAAAGCAGAGAAAAGATGAAGACATTGTGGGTAGAATACAAAATAGAAAAGGTGTCTTAAGAAATCATGATATTAAATGGCCTCAAAATTCTCTCAATGAAAATTCTGATCATGATATATGTTAAAAGTCGTTTGGCTTTAAATGTAAAAAATGTTTGAATTTACATTGACAAATCTAGACAAAGGTGGTGGGCACTGATATTTATTGACTTTTTCTGCACGTCAGATAGGCAGTCTATTTTGATCTTAAGATTTGTCATTTAATCTTAGCAAAAATTCTGGGAGGTAGGTATTATCACCAATTTATAGATGAGGAAACAGCCTGAAAGATATGAAATAATGTGTCCACAGTGATAAATCTAGTAAGTGCAGAGGCTGAATCTGATCCCACTTCTATCAGATTCCAATTTTTCTAATGTTTTTGCTATACTGTGAAATATATATTATTAAAGATGCTAAACTATAATAATTCAGCTTACTGGTTCTAGAATAGTAGGAGATATTTATTTTTCATGTATTATTAATTCAAGTTATTTGCTAAGAAGTTAAAATTACTAGCAGAATATTTAGGGACATTCTGGAGTCAACTATGTTTACTGATATATTAGATCTGCTTGAGGAGACAAAAAATATAAAAGTGTGGGGGCTCAATATAAGTAGGCCTAGGAATATGTTTTTGATAATCTCTATAGAAAAGAACAGAAAAATTATTCTAGACATTAAACATACACAATCCTAACTTTCCTTCTTTTCAATCTCATGTTAGCTTTTCAACTTTGTTCTCTCCTTCCTTTTTTCTTCTTTATGAAAACATTTATTGTCTCTTGAATGTTTAATATTTTAATAACAAATTCATCATATAACTAAGAAGTAGAAGAATTAGATCATAGATTGAATAGAATTCTGAGATCCTTTACTGAAAATAACACTGACTGTTGTCTACAATGATACTGGAAATAAAAGGTTGAATTGGTTGTAATGCACATATAAAACAAAGAAAATAGTTCATATTAATGCAGAACACAGAAGACATCAGAGTAAGTGGGCTATCTCTCACTGTGGATATTGAATAGTTTATGAGGACTATAAAGTATAAAAAACGTGCAGGTGCCTGCCCGGCTCAGTCAAGAAAACATGCGAATCATAGAAATGAAAGTCAGCATGGGGCAATTAGGTGACTTGTTGACCAAAGCAGGTCATCCCTGTTGAAGAGATACGCGATAAAAGAGATGAGATAACCAAGAGCCTTTCAAATCAGGTTAATCTGGTCCAATCCACTGCTATCGTTTGCAAAAGGCAGACTACAGCAAGAGGGATTATTTAGGATCCTATTGCAGTATTCTGGAAAAGATAACTAAAAACCAGAATTTAGACGTTTTGTTAGGAAGTAATAAGAACTGATGAATCTGACCAGTATTGAAAAAGAAACTACAGAAAATCTGGTAAATAAAATACTGAAACAAAAGATAACGTCAGTGTATACAGCTTAAATAGCTTACAGAATGACACCACTCCCCACAGTCTTTGGGAAGCTGGAATGATGAATTGTTTTGACAGTAATATTAGCATTATTTGGAATAGACTAACTATTATAATAATTACAAAAATCTTCTAAGTAAAACTTTCTTTTACAGATCTAAAGTATAATATTCCTGGTCTAGGGTTTCTCCAGAGCAGTTCTACTCTACCTGGTGACTCAGGAATTTAGGTTTCTTTGTCATGTGATTTCTTCAAATTTAAGGCCTTAGAGTCCTTTCCTTCCTGCTGCATAGATGGGTAAAAAGAAATAACATGAGTGTTTGTATGGGAAAGTTTATGGCGAGGCATCCATATGGCATAAATCATTTCAACTATTCTACTAGACAATCAGAAGATCAGAAAGTAGGGCATCAATCAGAAGGTTCCAATTACATACCTACATGTGTGGGAGCTGGGAAATGTAGTGTGCTCAGGAAGAATAGGAAATAAGATATTGGTAAACATGAGTAGTCTCAGAGGTGCCAAAAGGAAATGCTTTAAAGGAGGCACACAAAGGGGTAGAAGGCTGTAATTGGGACTTCAGGTACAGGGCAACAGTAATACATTTCTTGTTTATCTTAGATTATATTTGAAAATATTTGTATTTATGAGACTTTATAAACTAATTAACAATTTATAAATCAAACCGAAGATAGAAAATCACTTATTTAGGTTGTGACCACAAATCTTTAATAAATGATTATTCTTGTTCAATTATTATGTTCCTATCCATTTCTTGCCTTGCCCTGATAATATTCACTTTTAAATGTAAAGGTTCTTCAAAATTCACTGTTTTGTCTTACTTGATTCGAGTTTCTCCTACATTCAGTCCTGCAGTATATGCCACAAAATTTATATCCAATAAATTTATTTTTCTATATTCCTGCATGCTTTCAAAAATCTCTAAACAAATACTGAATTTATCTGTAACTTTTTGATTTAAGTACAGTCTCGGAATATTGTATACATTTGCTCATTCACTCAAAAGCGTAATCATTTTACTGTCTGGAACTTTTTCAGTTGGTGGGTTTTTGTTTTGTGTATGTGTGTGAACTTTACAAATTTATTTTACAAGTTCAAAAAGTTCTTTTAGGTCACCCAAGTAATTGCTGATTATGTGATCCTGGCCAGTGGGATTGTGAAAGCGTGTTGATAATATCAAAACAAGAAAGATAATCACTTCTATTCACAGAGCCCTGAAAATGTTACTTTGTCCTTCTCTTGACATTCTCTATGACTGCTCTGACTCCATGGTTTGCACTTGAGCTGCTCTCACTGTGGAGAGAACCTTGGATTCCCTTAAGTCTAATAAAGTCCAATTAAGGACTGCTAGTTTCTGAGCTGCATACCCTAAGGACACATGTTAATGATGAGTTTAAAATGGTGTCCTATTACAGGCTTATAGAGTGCCAGCCACCTTAGCACTTCATTTTTAAAATGAGTGATAATTGGTAAGACTTTAGCATTCCTATTTAAAAGATAAGGAAGTACAGATTCAGAGAACTTCAGGGACTTGATCAAGGTTACCCAGACAAGTCACATGTACAGCTTCTTAGATTCTAAGTAGATTAAATAATTGAATAACAGAGCTAAAATCTATTTCACCATGGCCCACGTTTTTTTTTTTTTTTTAATGCGTGTGTGTGTGTGTGTGTGTGTGTGTGTGTGTGTGTGTGTGTTTGGATTTTGGAAAGAGGATGCTTCCATTTTTGCCTTCATTTTTAAAGATCTGTCCAGATTTTTATGGAATGGAATTAACCAGAATACTAACAGAAATTCCTTTCGGTGCTATGGAAGAGTGCACCCAAATTTTGGGCCTAGTGTTATGATTTGCAGCTATCATAAAGATTGTTCTTCATGAATCTTAAGAATTGCAAGATTACCCAGGAAAAAGAGTGAAACTATATGGTCACCATCACCCCATTCTTGAAAATGACATTTGCAGCTTGCACATTTGACACCTCATGCTTTCTCCGAAACCCTGTCTCTACGGGGCCTTTTTCATGTGTGTAATAATTCACAAGTGGGCCCCAAATTAGAACAGCTGTCCATCTCAGTGTCCCAGGCTACTAATCCTCCATTAGCATAATTCTCTAAGCATAGAAAGAAAATGCCCTGGAAAATATCCTGGTGATTGTATTTTGCCTTATACAATCTGAACTTAGGTATCATTTGAATAGATACCCTAAGATTATATAGGAAACACCTAAATGTCACAAGCTGACTTCCATAGATTCAAAGCATTAAGGGATAGAAAGAGATTTTAAAGTGTATATAGCAAAACTATTAACTTACGTATACAGTTTTTATTTAAAGTATGAAAAGTCAGGGGCCCGTGGGTAGTGCAGCCAGTTAGTTGTGCTACTCTTGGTTTTGGCTCAGGTCATGATCATACGGTGGGGAGATCGAGCCCTACTTCAGGCAGGTCATGATCATATGGGGATGAGATCGAGCTTGGCATCAGGCTCCATGCTCAGCTCATAGTCTGCTTTGAGATTCTCTCTCCCTCTCCCGCTGCCTCCCCCACCCCTGCTCCTTCTCTCTTTCTCTCTAAAATAAATACATAATTTTTTTAAAAAGTATGGAAAGTCAGTTAGACTCCTAGCTTTTGAATGAGAGAACATCCTAAATAATACAACATTCTTAAATAAAAATATCATAAAGAATACTATTATTTTTATGTGAAAGAAATGGGAAGGAGTGTATGTGTGATGATAATACGGTAATTGGAAGGGGCACTCTCCAAAGAAATGAAAAAAAGAGGGGCCTCTGGGTGGCTCAGTCGTTAAGCTTCTGCCTTTGGCTCAGGGCGTGATCCCAGAGTCCTGGGATCGAGTCCCACATCAGGCTTCTCTGCTGGGAGCCTTCTTCTTCCTCTCCCACTCCCCCTGCCTGTGTTCCCTCTCTTGCTGGCTGGCTCTCTCTCTGTCAAATAAATAAATAAATAAATAAATAAATAAATAAGAAACAAAGATAATCCAAAAACATCACAATGAGAAATGAAACAGTGCACCAGAAATTGGAATGGGACATTACTTTAATACACACACACGCACACACCCCAACTCCAAAATGAATTTACATAATAGCATCTATGCTTAAGTGTATAAAAAGTTCTCTAATTCCTATCTGTGCCCAGGTTAACCTTGAAGATGGAGTAGGGTCAGATAAAGATAGTTCTTAGCGGCATTAGCTTCCAGGGATCCATGAGGATTTTCAGTAAGTATTCTTCATTTTGGGTTCATAGTTATAGGTCACAGATACATGCTTCCCAGAAATATCTTAACAGTTTGGCTGAAAAAGAGATAGTTTGGCAGGTTTTCTCTTTGGGGCATGAAATATTTAGAACATTTCTAAAAGTGCTGTGAAAATTTGAATTTCATTCCATTTTCATATATATTTCTGTCCATTATCTCCTTCATCACAAAATTATAGCAAAGATGGAGGCAGAAGGAAATTACTTTGCAATCCAAGTCATACGGTAAGTAGTAGAGCTTAGTCAAGAAGCATCAATAAGATAAGTACCCACGAATAGTCTCTTAAGTATATTATTCTTTCATGGAATTGCTGTTGTTGTTTTTTTCCCCCTAAGACTAGTGATGACGTTTTTCTACATCCTATAAATCCCACAGTGCCACATCCAAAACTGTGTTCACTTGTTTGTTCGATAAGTAGATCAACAGTGAGGTTTGTCAATTCCCTGATACAATAGTTCCACCAGCTGCTTTGAGGTTGCAGAGCAATAATGGTAAGATCTCAGAATCATACCTCTGGCTGACTTCCACATAGGGATGAACAGTAGATCCTAACAAATTTTAAGTAGCTCTAATACGATTACTATATAATTTTGGGGACAGCTGCTGGTGATTTTGAAATTCTTAATTCTGTGATAATAACTCTTCCATTTGGTGTTTTCTAGATAAAATTGGAATACATTTATAAAAGAGACTTAAAAAGGTAAGAAATTAAAGAAACTTGTGCTGTGTTTTTATCCACATTAAATTTCAATGATTCTTGGAATAAATACGCATTTTTTTAGGCTTTTCCTTATTACTCAGCTCTTTTTAAGGAATATTCCCTAGAGCAATAATAATCTTAGAGATGCTTCTTTTGCTATTTTCGTGTTACTTTATAAGAGATAGATATTTGATGAAGGTAAGAAATTGCAATTATTCATTTTAGGGTTTCACCCTGGGAAGTATTTAGTGTCATAATGATACTAGAAACTATATTGTTCAATTTTGACAAGAATTAATATTCTCACATGTTCATGGTTTACTTACCTGGTACTGGTAAAGTATCTTCTGTTAGACACAATGCATATGATTGTTTATTCCTATTTAGAATCTCTATGAGCTTCCACAATTTATTGATCAAGATGTTTTCATAATGATCAGTTTCCAGAAGACATCAATGCTAAGGTTTAGCTCTTCACATTAAAAATTCAGGAGAAAAATCCACAACATTACATTTAGAACGATGGCACTTTAAGCCTGTCATTCTAATATAGCAGGAGTGCTGCCTGAGTCTTTGAAAAGCAAGCAATACTGAGAAACTAGGTATGGTTTAGGGGTTAAATTAAGTATTTAAAAATAAGGATAAAGAGGAGAGGGTCTTTTTCTCCGACTCTCTGTTGCTTCATGGATTTGGTTTCTGTTTTATGCCATGCAGTCTTTATCGTTGCAGTCAGTGAACAGGATTCGTGTATTTAAGTGTTTCTACTATTATCCAACAAAACCGTGCAGTGCTTCAGGAGGTTAGATGAGTCTGATTTCTATTTTGGTGGGTACTATTGTACTAACAAGATGTCTAGTTCGGGCAGGGTATGTTTACAAGACCTACCACAATGACCATTAAATTCATTCCAGAGTAGAGCAAATTTATTTATCCTGAAATTTATTTGCTCATGTGAAAATGCTCTATATCTTTTCCAGTTTGGTGCTAGGTGGTTACGTTAGTCTTTTTTTCTGCTACAGTGAGATCAGTTTCAATAGTTGGCATGAGATAAAGGATTTGAATATTTAGTAATTATGAGAATCCCCACATGATCGTTCTCTACTTACTCCACCTCTTTGTCTTGGGTTTTGTTTGTTGCTCTGTGCATGGTATTTTTTCCAAAGACAATGTCAGAACAGGATTATTCCTCACTCTCTCTTATTCTCTTGAGTGTGAGTCACAATATAACAGAACTAATAATCTATTACCTTTTTCTAACAATTAGAAAAATATCTCTGATAAGCCCCCATCCATCTCTGCTCCCTCTCCCTCCTTCCTCACCAAGGATATATTACAGCAATTGGAAAAAACAGTTTGTCTCCTTGAAAGCAGAGGACAAACAAGGATACTAGCTCCTATATTCCTATCTTTTTAGCTTACAACTGGATAGGAATGATGAAATAAAGAAGATAAAAAGCAATATATGTGTGTTTACACCCTAATATGAAATAATACTTTACCAAGTGATAAAGTGGCTTTTTTCCTGAAAAGGTCACTTTGTTTCCATACCTGTTGTCTTATTTATTGGAAACAGAGGCACCGACTGATAAGGAACAGACTCAAAAGTGTGCATATGTCAGTGACAAAAGAGGGATTCAAACATTTGGACTTTCACTTGCTTGTCTCGACACTCAGCCATTTTGTCTCCTAATATGTATTTCTTCACAATCCAGGAAAACAAGTAATGTCTTCAGTGAGCTAGTAGTTTAAGAAGTTAATAAAGGTCTAAAGAGGCTAACTGCAGTAGTGGCACAGAATAGAATATCTAACTTAACCTTTTGTTGGCATATTTCCAAAGGCAGAGATACGCTTTATAAACTAGAACAACTGTGCATACAAAGGAATGACTTTAATTCATCTTGCTGCAGATGCGAATATAATCCTCCGATATTTCCATATCTGTATTTTTTCTCTAGTTATAAACTCAGCTTTAAAATCTCATTACAGTGAAATATTAAAATATATTGACCGTATAAATGAGATGTATGTGTTTGATTATCAAAACTATGCACCTGAAAATGACCGTATTTGAGTGATGGAATTAATGTAATGATTTCTTCTGAGAAAAACATGAAGGTATATTTAGAGCTATGTAAGTTTAAATTTCAAGATTAGAAGCAAACTTAGGATCTAATATAAACATTTCATTTTACAAAAGAGAAAAATAAGGTCCAGAAAATGCAATGTTACTGAAGATTGTATCACATCCATCCATCCATCCATCCATCCATCTGTCAGTGTCTGTCTATCATAGAAGTAATTTAAATAGAAATTAGTTAAGTATTGCATCTGTATTTTAAAGGCAAGGAGACCTGAGCTTCTGAGAAGACCTGATAAATAGTGGTGTGAAAATCTCCCATTCAATACTATTTTGGAGGGGATTTCTTCTGGAAAATGTTTTTCTTTGTAAGTAGATGGATACACAAGAGTTTTAATCTCTCCTTTTCTGTGCAATCATGAGTGCATATATGTGTTTGTATGGATAGATAGATAGCATATATTAGAGTCTTGAAGGAAAAAGCATTCTAATTAAGTCTTGAGGAGTAAATAGATGATTCCAGGTGGAATAATAAAGAGAAGAAATGTGAACATGAGGCACTGGTATGCACAAAGACACAAACATATAAAAACACTAGTTTATTCAAGGTATTCAAAACAAAAGTTATTGCTTGAAATGTCAGGTGTAAGTAAAAGCTAATGAGATTGAAGAAGTCGTTTAAAGACCGATAATAAAGGGTCTTTTATAAGAAATGATACATTTGAAATTTATAGCCCACAATGCCTTTATGCAGGGGAGTTAGATTTGGTGTTTTTTTTTTTTTTAAGACTTTATTTATTTATTTGTTTGTTTGTCAGAGAAAGAGAGCACAAGCAAGGAGAGCAGCAGGCAGAGAGAGAAGTAGGCTCTCCACTGAGCAAGGAGCCCAATTCAGGGCTCAATCCCAGAACCCTGGGATCATGACCTGAGCTGAAGGCAATTACTTAACCGACTGAGCCACCCATGCGCCCCTAGATTAGGTTTTTAACAAAGATTATTCTAGCAGCAGTGAGAGGAAAGACCAGAAAGGGGAAATATTGACAATAGGAAGTCCAAAAACAAGGTTGCTATAATGATTCAGAAAAGAAATGAGAATCTGAACAAAGGCAGTAGCAGTAGGGATAGAGAGGGTTAAATAGAAATGAGATGTTTTAATGCTTGAATGTATAAAACTGCTGATGTTATGTCCTCTGTGAAAAGCATAGAAGCATCAAAGATGACACCATCATGTCTAGATGGCCATCTGAACACCAATAACTGAGACAATAAATAGAGGAGAAACAGATTGGAATGAGTATGAAGATACTGAATACTATACTTGATTTGTTATGCTTTGATTGCAAGAGGTTTATTGAATTGGAGATGTCCACATAAGTGACTGGGTTGGGAACTCAGGAGAGAGAACAAAAGAGGAGATGAAGATCTGACAGTCAACAGTTATGTTTTGGTAGAAGTAATCTTATGAAATTATCCCAGGGAATGTATATAGACAAATACAAGTGGGCCGAGGATAAAATCTCAGAGAATACTAAAATGTTGTAATGAATTTTGAAAGTGGAGCCAATAAATTAAATAGAAATAGTATTTTCAGTTGTACAGGAAGTAAACTAGGCAAACCTGATGCCTAGGATCAATAGAAGGAGAGAATTTTAAAAGTTAAAGTGGTAAACAAGGACAGTGGTGCTAACAAAAGTCTAATAGATTAATGATTGAATATAGAGCATTAATTAGATTTGGCAATTTGGGGGTCATCATAAATTTAATAAAAGCATTTCCATAGTGGTAGGAAAGAAAGAAAAAGATTGTGATGGGTTAAATATATATAAGAATATAGAGATCTGTGAACTAAAGTTAGCCTTTTAGTAATAGCAGTCAAAATATAAAAGTAAGAAATAGCAATTATATTTTCTTTTCATTTACTTTAGGGATTATTGTATGAATGAGGCAACAGATCAAGAAAAAAAAGTGATTAAGAGAGCTGTTCCTCCAAATTATTTTTATATGCAAAGTTGGATATAACAAATTAGAATTAGCTGACAACATTGTTGGTGGGTTGAAAAACTGAATATTATGTCAAAAATAGAAGATAATATCAAAGTTATGGGGGAAAAAAAGCAAAGTTCTCCTCAGGGAGAAGGTGATAATTGTTGCTAATGGTCTGTAAATGAGGTGTCATCTCTGTAGAAAGTACTGAAAAGCAATCTTCTCAATCCAGTCATTTTTGCCTCATTTTGTATATCTTTGAGGTCTATATGTTTTTTGTGCATGGTGAGAAAAATAAGGATCTGGATTTGTGAGATGGGTGATTGGGGTGCTTTGTTCCTGGATCAACACTGGCATAGGAGGGCAGGTCAGAAAGCAGTCCAAATTGCAAGCTAATGCTCATACTTGAGGTCGAATTCATTTTCTTTGCCATAGGAATCTACTTAGCTTTCACAAAATTGGCAACTTTCTAAAAATAAGATTAAGAAATATAGTTTATTCTTTCATAAACTAAGCAGATAGACCAAACCACGAGCCACTTCCTTCTTAGTGCATGGATTCTTGCCATGAAACATCGATAATAAATTATTCTGTATCCCTAACAATGCTGATTTGTTGGAGGACCGCATGATATCATTGAAATAACACTAGATAATGATTGAAGAATCTATATGTTAGTCCCAACTCTGCTAAAAACTCTGAATAGAGAAGTGATTTTAACACATTAAGGATTTAGTTGTCCTTTGCATATTAAAAGTGTTGAATGCAATAATATACAGTGATCCCTCTAACCCTAAAATTTTGTGAGTTAATCAAGCTAGGCCAGAGATAATATTTTCCAGAAGCAATAGTATTAGACTAGATCTGTTTTATTTTGTTTTGTTGTTGTTTAACAAAATATACTGGATTATAACATACATAAAATAAAATGTAAACATACATATATAGTTTGTAAATTTTGGCAAATGTATACACCAATGTAGCCAACACACAATCAAGATTTGAAAACATTTCCATGATTCCAGAAAGCTTCTTTTTCCTTTTTACAGTCAAATATTCCTACGCATCTCCCATTGTGCCTCAAGCAATCACTTATCACCTGTATCACTACTGATTAATTTTGTCTATCCAGAACTTCATATAAATAGAAAAATATCATTCTTACTCTTCTCTTTCTGGCTTCTTTCACACGGTGTACTATTTTTGAGATTCGTTCATTCTTATTACTGCATTTATCAGTTTATTCCTTATTGTTGTGTATTATACCACTGTGAGAATATATTACAATTTGGTTTCCTTTCTCCTGTTGATAAAAATTAGGATTGGTTCTAGTTCAAGGCTCTTCTTTTCATCTCTTTCTATATTTGATTTGTTAATATTTTGTTGAAGATTTATGTGTCCATTCTAATAAGGAATATTGATCAATCATTTGTTTTCTTTTATTCTCTTTGTCAGGTGTTGGTATCAGGATTATGCTGGTCTCATAAAATAATGTGTGAAGCAAACAATTCTCTTCTATTTTCTGGTAAAGTTTGTAAAAGCTTAGAATTAAGTCATTTAAGAATTCAACAATATAATTACCTGACCTTGGAGTTTTATTTATGAATGACCTTTATTTTGAATTAAATTTATTTAATAGTTTTGTTAAGTTTTAAAATTTGTGTTATTTTTTCTATCAGATTTATTCACATAAAATTATTTTTAATATTCTCTTTTTATTATTTTAAAATGTGTAGGAGCTTTTGTGGTATATCCTCTTGCACTCCTAATATAGATAATAATGTTTTCTCTTTTTTCTTTTCTTTTTTTTTAATGATTTTTTATTATATTATGTTAGTCACCATACAGTACATCCCCGGTTTCCAATGTAAGGCTCGATGATTCATTAGTTGTGTATAACACCCAGTGCACCATGCAATACGTGCCCTCCTTACTACCCATCACCGGTCTATCCCATTCCGCCATCCCCCTCCCCTCTGAGGCCCTCAGTTTGTTTTTCATAGTCCATAGTCTCTCATGTTTCATTCCCCCTTCTGATTACCCCCCCTTTCTTTATCCCTTTCTTCCCCTACCGATCATCCTAGTTCTTATGTTCCATAGATGAGAGAAATCATATGATAGTTGTCTTTCTCTGCTTGACTTATTTCACTTAGCATTATCTCCTCCAGTGCCATCCATGTTGTAGCAAATGTTGAGAACTCGTTCTTTCTGATAGCTAAGTAATATTCCATTGTATATATGGACCACAACTTCTTAATCCAGTCATCTGTTGAAGGGCATCTCAGCTCCTTCCACGATTTAGCTATTGTGGACATTGCTGCTATGAACATTCGGTGCATATGGCCCTTCTCTTCACTACGTCTGTATCTTTGGGGTAAACACCCAGTAGTGCAATGGCTGGATCATAGGGTAGCTCAATTTTTAACTTTTTAAGGGACCTCCACACTGTTTTCCAGAGTGGCTGTACCAACTTGCATTCCCACCAACAATGGAGGAGGGATCCCCTTTCTCCACATCCTCTCCAACAATTGTTGTTTCTTGCCTTGTCTGTTTTTGCCATTCTAACTGGCGTAAGGTGGTATCTCAGTGTGGTTTTGATTTGAATTTCCTTGATGGCTAATGATTTTGAACATTTTTTCATGTGTCTGTTAGCCATTTGTATGTCTTCATTGGAAAAGTGTCTGTTCATATCTTCTGCCCATTTTTTGATTTGTTTATTTGTTTCTCGTGTATTGAGTTTGAGAAGTTCTTTGTCGATCTTGGATACCAGTCCTTTATCTGTAGTGTCATTTGCAAATATATTCTCCCATTCCGTGGGCTGCCTCTTGGTTTTTCTGACTGTTTCCTTGGCTGTGCAGAAACTTTTAATCTTGATGAAGTCCCACAAGTTCATTTTATCTTTTGTTTCTCTTGCCTTTGGGGATGTATCATGAAAAAGGTTGCTTTGGCCGATGTCGTAGAGGTTGCTGCCTATGTTCTCCTCTAGAATTTTGATGGATTCCTGTCTCACATCGAGGTCTTTCATCCATTTGGAGTTTATTTTTGTGTATGGTGTGAGTGAGTGGTCATGTTTCATTCTTTTGCATGTAGCTGTCCAATTTTCCCAGCACCATTTATTGAAGAGACTGTCTTTTTCCCACCGGATGTTTTTTCCTGCTTTATCAAAGATTAGTTGCCCAAAGAGCTGAGGGTCCATTTCTGGGTTCTCTATTCTGTTCCATTGGTCTATGTGTCTGTTTTTGTGCCAGTACCATGCTGTCTTTGTGATCACAGCTTTGTAGTACAGCTCGAAATCCGGCATTGTGATGCCCCCAGCTTTGTTTTTCCTTTTCAGCAGTTCCTTGGAGATTCGGGGCCTTTTCTTTCTCTTTTTTCTTGATTAGCATTGCTAGGTGTTTATAAGCTTTATTAATATTTACAATGATTGGATTTTTACATGTTAACTTTCTCTGTTTCCTGCCCAATTTCTGTTTTGTTGGTTTTTATTTATAGAATCTTACATCATTTAGTTTAGTTAATTTAGGCATTAAAATCTCTAAATTTTCCTCCAAGTACCACTTTCACTGTTTCCCATATATTTTGCTATATTTTGTTTACATTATCATTATTTTCTAAATATTTTCTAGTTTACCCCAGGATTTCTTCTTTGATTCATAGATTATTTGTTAATGTGTTGTTTAATCTCCAAATATCTCTTTGTTATTGTTGGCTAATATAATTTTATTATAGTGACACAGAGTACTTCTTAAGATTTAACCTTTGAAATATATTTAGATTAATTCATTGGCCTTGTACATGTTCTGATGAATGTTCCATGTGTACTGAGATTGTGTGTATGTATTCATTCTTCAGAGATGTAGTGTCCTGTAAATGTCAATTAATTCTGATTAGTTGGTAATGTAGGTCAGACTTTCTATATAACCAATGATTTGGGGCGCTGGGGTAGGGTGGGTATTGCCAGGAAGGTTTCCTGTCATTAGGCTATCCTTTTCCCTCTTCTTTGGCTAAGGGAAAGAGGCTTTTTTGTTTGTCCTATTAACAGTTCCAGGTTACAGGCTTCCCCTCCCCCCATCCAGGATGCATGGGAGGCAACAAGGAAACACAGAGAATGTACCACCATGCTGCTCCTAAAATCCCAAATTTCTGGGAAGTCTGTCTTCTTCTTTCACCTTTCAAAGTATTCCTATGTTTATTTGGTCTGTTATGCCAGGGTTATTTAGTTGTCTGAAGGAGATCCTAGGAAAAATGAGATTATTCTATCTTGGTTAATCAGAAGCCCCATAATTCTTTTTAACACCGTAGACCTCCAGCTGCAGCACCCAAAAGGCCAGAACTTCCCCTCTGTAACCAAACTTATATGAGTTTGCTCCATAGTGAGTTACAGATAGACATTACACCAGGTAGACTGGTCACGCAAAGGAAATTTTATTTGCAGCAAATAAGGAGATCACAGGAATAACTTCCAAAACCATGCCCCCCCCCCCAAGCAAGAGTGAGTGGGTTTGTTTTAGTTAGAGTTTAGGATGAATATCCAGAAAAGAGAACTTTGTCATAGCATGTCAAGACAGGCATACTTAGAAAACATGCATATATATGCATCCTATCTTGTAGTAATGAAAATTGTGCTCTGCCTAGGCTGGAGACTTTATAATGAAGCAGAGATAACTGTCAGACAATGGGAAGGGACTATAGGCTTGCTCTGAGAGCTGTTATAAACCGGATGACTACTGGGCTCCTTATCTCAGGTAAAGAATACAGGGCTTTGCTTACTTTTGAAACAGCACTGGGAATTTTAGGACTGATTTATTGTCTCTGATATGGTTAGGCTATTTCCTGGCCTGGTAGAAACTGTTCGTTTTTGCACCCCCTTTGTTCCCTTAATATCCTTAACTTCTGTGTTTCTTTGTAATTCTGACACCTCCTAGGAAGTTCTGCAAAAAGTACATCTAGGCAAGTAGAAGTAGATCACAGAAAATAGCTGGAAGGCTGAAATGCTTTCCCTTGTGTCACAAAAGCTATGTGTTGTCTTTCTTTCTCTGGGAACCCCCAATTCTCAGCTTACACCTCCATATCCCACACAGTTTTGGTGTGCAAGCAGGGAACTTATTTTCCATCCCTCAACCAAAAGAAGCAGGTGGTGCTCCTATTTTTGCCCCATGTAGTGTTTTCAGAGCTGAGCGGGAAGTAATGTACCCTGCTCTCTGAGGAAGTAGGTTGTGTCCCAATTTACCCATCAAGGTAATGGCAGTGGGTTCCAACAGTGATCTGAGCTTCCACCCTGACCTGGCAGCAATATGACTAAACAAAGCAGCCAGAAGCAGGGCTAGTTGCACTCTGAGCCCCTGGCCCTGGTGTCTGCATGCCCAGTAGGAACTGATCTTCAGTAGGTGAATGGTTAAACAAACTTATACATGTGATAAAATTGCACAGAACTAAAATACAGACACACACACACACACACACACACACACACACATACACAGAATGCATACAAACTAGTAAAATCTGAGTAAGTCATGTGGATGTATCCATGTCAATTCCTTGGTTGTGATATTGTTACTGTAGTTATAACCAGGTAACTAGTGAAGATTTCCAGAATCTCTTTGTATTATTATATACCACTGGAAATGAATCTATAATTTTGTAAAATAAAAAGTTAAGAAAATAAATAAGCCTGTGATCATGCCCAACAGTAGCAAAGTATCGCTAAAGTCTGTCTACTCATCTGTGGGTCAGAATTCCAACATCTCCCAGGAAGGCTTGATCTCAGATGTTGATGCAGGCAGGCTGGGTCCAGGGACCCAGGGGAGGGTCGCACAGGATCAGCCAAGAGGGCCCTTGGCTTCACACAGGATAGGCATCAAATGCAAGCCAGAGAAAGTGGAAACAGAGTTTATTGACTAGTAAGTGACAGAGAATAGCAGGAGTGTCTGGGAGACTCAGGAGAAGAGGAGAATGAATCTCACTGGTGCTTGGGACTAGGAGTTTATATTGGAAAAGAGTCTAGGGTACGGGGTTCTTCGGGAATCCATGGTAGAGTCCTATCAGAGGTGAGTGTCAGGTGAAAAATAGGCATTTTTCCATAAATTACTGAAGGTAGGGATGTTGATGCCAGTGCCAGCCGAGATTTGAAGCTAACATCCTGGAACATGTTTGGGATCTGGCTCTTCTTAGGAGTTATCAGGTGTTTGTGGCCTAGGACAAAGCTCAGAGAATGACCAACTTTCTTGCTTCTCCCTTGAAGTGCGAGCATAGCTTCTTTGGCTTTTTTGGAGGCAAAATATGGAACATGAGTGAATGGGGCCTAGCAGAGGAACAGCAGAGGTGGAACCTTTTGAAAATGGAGTCCCATCAGCTTTCCTACTTCAATATCTCTGTTCTATTCCGAACTCTGTACCATCTGCTTTCTGGTAACCTTTTTATATTACCCTGTGTGCTCATAACCCAGAATCCCCAGGAGACCTTTCCACATGGATTTCTGTGGCTTCAATACCACACCCCTCCTCTTCCAGAAATAGAGGCTGAGCTGTGGTAGTGTCCACCTCTGAGTTCCCTTCTCTCAGGTCACAGTGCTCTGCTACCTGCAATCCAATGCCTAAAAAACAATTGGCTGATAATCCCCCTCCCTACTCTTACCGTTGTTCTTTTAAGAGAGGTATAGTCCAGTGGTAGTTAGCAGTCATGGTTGGGAGCGGAACACTCCAGGTTAGTTCTAAACCCATTTTCTAGCACCAATGAATGTTATGATTTGGGGCACATCACCTGAGTCTGTTTCCTCATTTATAAAATAATACAAAATTCCCTTTAAAAATCAAGTTCTATCATCATCTAAATAAGTTGCCTTTCCTACTAAATACTAGCCTTCTAACTTTTGTCTGTGGGATCAGCATTTTATAGAAGATGAATAAACTATTTTTAGAATTTAATTGTACAACTCTAAACTGGAGGTTAAGCTAGAGTATACATGAGTCGTAATGTCTATATTTTCAAAAATGTGTCATGAACTTCCCTAATGCATGGATTTATTCTCTTAATAGCAATAATGTTTCACAAAGTTATATTGTCATTAAAAAAAACTTAAAACATCACCACATATCATAATGTTATAATTTAACAAAGAGAACTATGAAGTCCTCCATTATAATGACACATCTGACAGAATCTGCAGTTTGATATGAATCATCCCACCAACACAAAAGTAGTTCTGTAAACAAAGATTACTCTCTTGTACTTCTGTGAGAAATTAATACAAATTTGAAGGAAAATTGTTAGTTTGCTCTGACAGTCTAAATACATATTTCTCCAGGACAAAAAAAAAAAAAAAGGCTTAACCAGTGCTTTTCTCAAATCAAATTTATTTCAAATACAATTATTCAACTAGAGTTATTTGGGATCATTAAATTCCTGCTTCAAAGTTACAATATCAAAAAGGAAAAAAAAAGTCTCAGAAACAAACAAATCCTAAATTATAGATTATCGGGTTAGGATCCAAATATATTGAATCTCACTGGACTGAAAATGCTTCCTTCTTAGTTGATTGATGTATATAGTTCACCCTGAACCCACCAGTGGGTATATTGGGCTAAGTACCATGGTAGATATAAGAGGTATAATAATTAGTACCTGCCCTTAAGTAGTTACAATTTTATTAATGATAACAACAAAAAAAGACAGCTCACTTAAAAAATTTACGTATTTACGTATTAAAGTGCAGGTCTCTTAAGAGTATAGCACGCTAATGTCAAGTATGTTGTAGAGGCAACAAGTGCTGTATCTTCAACATTTACACCTACAGCTATTACCTTGACCTTATATTTTCACAAACTGTTTAACCCTATGACCTTCATTCCTGTTCAATTTAGTTTTTTTAGAAGCAGACTCAGAGTGGCAACATACCAACATTTGGAACTGTTCAACCACAAACAATTGAATTTGCAATGTCTTTATCCTGCTTTTGTCCTTATCTAAACTTTAGTCTCTCTTTAATTCACTGGCCTTTACCTGGCTACATGCATTTCTCTATTGTACCTGGATCTCACAGTCAGTAAATAGGTCTAATCAAACGTAAATTTTCTAGTTACTGATGAAGGTCTAGAAACAGATTCCTTTCAGTCTATATGACTTGGCTATTATACCAACACCAAAAACAAACAAACAAACAAAAAAACCAAAAAAAGAAAAAAAAATCACAAACCGTGGTTAAGCCATCAGCTAGGCCCTCAGGACCTGGGCTGCCCAGCATAAGAGTCACTCAACACATTAAACAGCATGTTAAAACCAGTGACATATAGCATTGAGACCTAAATGCAAATGCTTCATCATAGGCTTCCAACTTCTTTGACATTCTTTTGGATAGAAATCACTATGTTAATCACACAGATTACAAAAACTACAAAACTATTGTCAAATCCCGAAAATAAATTGCTGCTGTTTGTTCAATAGTTGAACAATCACAGATTTAGACAGGACTATATGCTTTAAAATCAGAATAGCAGAATTCAAACCTCAACCCTACCTTAGTCAAATTAATAAATCTGTCAGTATCTCTGCTTCTTCATCTCTATATATTGATAATAATCTTATCTGCCTCATAATATTGCACAAATAACACACATATTAAGTCCTTAGGATAGTGCTGTTCTATATAAAGTGCTTAATGGACGTTTTTAGATGTATGAATACAGAAGAGCAGTTAGGAGCTTACAGTGTTTGTAGGGGAAAGGTGATGTGTGCCTAAAGTAAAGAGAAGAGGAGATAAATTCGAGATATTTATGATGTATATTGATATGTTGTAGGGTCGATAAGATGTTCGAATAAGTAAATGGGAGCAAAATCAAAGGCCCCTGTTTTCTGGCTTAAGTAACATGGACATTTTTCTTCACTGAAATTTGGTACGTAAGTAAGGAGGAAATTGATAAGAAAATTGGAGGAAAAATAACTAATGTAGTCTGGATCATATAGGATTTATGTATCTTCAAGGTTTTTTTGTTTTGTTTTGTTTTGTTTTAAGCTATTTAATCAAATGTTTACCGGGACCAGGCAGGTAATCTAAATGAGGGAGATGGACTTGGCCTGAGTGTGACAAATTGGACAACATGTACTGCTCTACAGGGCACAGATATGACTTAGCTCTGACTGACTGTCGCCATGCTAGAATGTGGATCGATGTTGCTAGAGCTCTTTTTTTGTTTTTTTTTTCCCCAAACAGAACTTATAATCTAGGTTTAAAAGTTTCTAAATACTGGTATGCAGTATATTCTTAATTATGTCATCCCCCAAAATGCATGTGGTTCACATTCATCCCAAAGATTTCTAGATTGTGACTTCTCATATAGATCCATCCGTACACCCATCTATTTTTTCAAAGCATATTAATTAAATGCTTCCTTAGTGTTAAGAACTATTGTATGTACTGCATATACATGAATGAGTCCTCTGAGGATATGTTGTAGTTAGCGTTGTGTAATTTTAAAAATGTTGTCTAAGAAAATTAGATAATGAAAAGAAATAGATGGTTTGATCAGGTGCCTGCAGAAATACCAATAGAACTGTGATCTAAGGAATGCCTCAGAGAAAGAACAGGAAGAAAATTAGGGGGAATTTGCATGACAGAGATGATAAACTAATTTTAAGAAAGATGTTGTAGTTAACTGAGGCAAAAGTTACAAAAAGACCAGTATAATTGGGATAAAAATGTGTATTTGGTCTAGTAATAAGTGTGTCAATGGAACCCTTAGAGAAAACAATTTCAGGAAAAAAAAAAAAAGGAATGGAAACCATATTTTAATCCTTGGGGAATGAATGGAAAGTGGAGAAGTGGGTGTGATGAGTATCATTTATTATTTCTAGAGGCTTGGTTAAGAAAGAAAGCACGGAAATAGTGCAGGAGGTTGATGGGGAAAGCAAGCACAGAAATAGTGCAGGAGGTAGTTGGAAATACAGGGTTGAAGAAAGAACACATTTTTAAGATGTGAAAAAACTTGAGCATGTATTATAAAAAATCAGCAAAAAGAACAGGACTACAATACAATAAAGTGTGTGTGTGTGTGTGTGTGTGTGTGTGTGTGTGTGGCGGGAGGTGAACATGAATCAGAATTCCAGAAGAGACGACAGGTTTCTAGCAACTGAGAAACTCCTTTCACCTGATTTTTTCTGTAACCACCAAATTTCAGTTTCCTGGTTGCCTTATACCACTCCTACTCTTGATTATTGCTGCTGGGACTACTCAGTTTCACTCAAGAAAGTTGAAAACTGTATATATATAAAATTTATAAAATATTATCAAATTCTACCTCAGTTTGAGAATCTGTATATGGTCACAGTGCCAAGAAATGATTACTTCTGAGTTGTTTCAGCAGCCAGCTGGACTTTCTCACTGTGTCATCTATCCATCTGTCCATCCATCTATCCATCCATCTATCCATCCACCCCAAAAAACTACATTTTTTTAAAAAAAGATTTTTTCATTTATCTATTTGAGAGGGAGAGGGAGAAGCAGGCTCCCTGCTGAGCAGAGAGCCCAAGGCGGGGCTCAATCCCAGGACCCCAAGATCATGACTTGAGCTGAAGGCAGATACTTCAGTGACTGAGCCACCCAGGTGGCCCCCCCAAAACACATATTTTTAAGGACCTTCTCTGCTTGCCTCCAAGCTGGAAAATGACTGAATAGAGACATGATCAGGACCCACCTACAACAAGCTGCTCTGACAGCAAATCCAAAAAATCTCATTTCACCACTGGACTGGTAGATCCCTTAGGGCAAGGATCATATCTTATTTATATTTCTGTATGCATTTCTTGGCATGAAGTAGGCCTTAGGTACATTTCTTTTTGGTGTATGATCTGGCTTCTGTCTTCTTCTCCAACTTCATTTCTCACCACTCTGCCTCATCACTGGTGCCTCACCAGTGTTCAGCACCATGGGTCTCTACCCTGCTTCTGGATCATGCCAAGACTTGCCTTATCTATCTCACCAATTGTTCTTTCTCCTGACTCTAATATTCTTCCTCAGAAATTCTATTTGTTGGCTAATTCATATGCATTACTTCTTAGCTTCAATATGAATCCTCAGAATGGCCTTTTCCTGACCACATTACCTAAAAGGGGACATTAACATTCTAAGATATTGCCTTGTTTATCCCTTTGTAAATTTTTGTAGAAATTGCAAACTCATCCTGTGGAGGTCCCCCTTCCAAGTATCAACTTATCTCCAGAATCTATCAAGCATTGTTTACTCTCCAGAGCCTTAGGGTAGTTTTTTTTTTTTTTATTTTGTTTAATTTTGTCTGAGTTTAGAATCATTATCTGCAGGAAAGCTAATGCACTGGAAGATTAACATGTTTTGATTTCTAAAAAAATCCGAAAAGACCGTATTACTAAAAAAGCATGTGTTTCTTTAGGCATTTTCTTAAAAAGAAGAATAGTAAAAGTACACATTCTAATAATAATCGTCTTCAAAATAAAAAAATAAAAAAAATATTGAGATCTATTTCCTGCTACTTCCTTTGTAACACTCTGCCTTTTGACTGTTCTTTTATTTTTTACAATTTTCTATTTCTTGCTCAACTCAATAAGCTCTTAAAGAAGGCTTAAGCATGAGGAGCATTTGACTCATTGACTAAAACACTGCAAGATTCTGCAAGAGCAATACAGGTCTCATATTTTCAGAAAACATTTGAGTTAAAAATTCACAATTTTCTCAATCAAAGAAACGATCCTGTCTATACCCCATTTTTTTTTCTTTTTCTTAATTACATTTTTATATTCCAAACTTACAAAAATGATTAGTGTACATTGTGAGCTAATTACTTCCCAACTTCATTTTAATTAACAATGCTATTTTTAGAGACACCAGAGCAGTGACATACATAACTCACATAGCTTTGATGTTTATATTTTTGTTACTCTCTTTTTAACTCAAATGACTATTTTTTCCCCTTCAAATTTATAAAAATCAGGGCTCCCATGGGCTCCAACTTAGTATGCTAAGCTTTATTTTAGAGGAAATTTTGTAGTGGAGAACATTAGGGGTTTATAATGGCTAAGTCAGCAGACCTTTAACTATAGTTATAATAAAGGGCATCTCAAGCGGAGAGATCATGCTCTCACAAAAACCTCCACAGTAATATCTCCAAGCTAAAGAGGAACAAGAGCCCCTGATTGGCACTTTGTTACTTGAATGGTCCCCCACTGATGAGGCAGAAAGGACATTAAGGATGATTTTAGCACAATCTAAAATCTCGCTGATGCCAAACTTAAAGCAGTGAAAGCCATAATGCCATTTCTAAAATATGCTCTGGAATCAGGAAAGCTTTGCTTTCCAAGATACCCAGGCCTTATTCTTCTTCCTACTTATTACTTGTAAAAGGCCCTCTTCATCATTCTGTCTCCTGTCTTCCACTGCTCAAGACAAACTAGGGAATAATCTTCATTTATATGCAGCACAATCCTGCTGCTGCTGGTGCCACAATATAGACGTGTTTTATTAAAATTAAAAATATTGGTTTTACTTTCCATCAGGATGAAAAGTGAAGTCTCATTCGCATTTTCAGTTCTGTTCTCTCACAGCCATCCTTCTACATTGTACCTCAGGACACTGCTATTAACAGATAGGCCACATTCCCAGAGACCTTAAATTATGTCAGCCTTTCCCTAACTCTCAGTTGTGAGACAATAACAGAAGGCAGAGGACTTTTCAAAGGATAGGTAAGGAGATGCCATGCTCCACTGGGATTAAACCTCTTTCTTGATCTTGTGTCAGAATGATGCTGAGAAAAATATATGTGGTGTCTTATCATCTTACAGCACATGGCTCTTAAAAGTCGAAAAGGCTATTATACATTGAAGAAAGTTAAAGGCCCAGAGAATTACTCTACAGTATTCGACTCTCCTTAAAAAATAAAAATAACAAGACACATGGTGGATGGTGTTCCCATGGTCATTTGTCTGCTACATTGCATGCTTGTTTCCCTTTTGTAATGTTAACTTTCAGGCTCCTGTTGGTATTTTTGGAAAGCAGAGAAGCATGTATTCCGTTAGTTGCCAAAATTGGCTCCATGGAGCAGCACGCTTTGCAATTTGAAGGTTAAATTCCTTTCAAAGAGACTTGTTGGAACTGCTCTTCTCACTCCTATTAACTAGTGGAACTGTCTGACCTTTATAAGTGCAAGTCAATATTCACACTGTCAGAGGAGTATCAGTGGGAGTAATCTTTTCAGTCCCAGAGAGAAACAGTTTGCCACAGGCAGATCATGACTAGAGAAGGGGAGTTGGTGAGCAGTGACATAAAACACTTTTAAGTGAATTCAAACAATGTCTTTGACACAGCTTGGAACTTTATTCAATTTTAGTTGTAACAGCGCCTACTGGTCCCTCTAAACTGCAAAGGTGTCATTTTGAAATAATACAGACATAGAATGTGAAATGAAGCCTGTTAAATGGGCTCATCCCTTTTTATCCTTACCTTTGAGAACACAGGTGGCTTTTGTCCCCAAAAATATACATCTCTGAAAGCCATTCAGAAAGGAACATTATTATTTTTAATGAGCACTAGTAATTCTTTTCTCCCCCAAGCAAGACCTAATACTGGAGTGACGTTTTAATAAACTTGAAAAGAGAAATATATATATATGCCTTTTGTGTACCCCAAATTGCCATCAGAGTTTAACTCCAAAGCAATTTTTTTCAAGTAAGACATTTTCCAACGTGACATTCACAAAATAAAAATAAGGGAGGGAGCACTGTAATATTGGTTTAAATTTTGGTTGGCTTTCTCTTCCTTAATATATCATTATAATTACATTTGTGATCAACTATGCTATTACAGGGCTTATTTTAATAAAAATATTTTAATGGAAATATAACAACAAATGTTTATTTAAAAGACTGAGTGAATTATTTAGTTACTATTCCTACCAATAGATAGAATACATCTTAGGAACAAAAAGAAATCTCGAATATTTCTTAAGTGTGTTGTTGTTAATGGCATCAGTGCAGTAAGTCTGAAGCTATTTAATTTATATAATAGAATTGAGGAAATGATTTTAAATATAGATATTATTGGGAATTAAATTCTTCACTGTGAAAAAAGGGAGATCTAGGAAACGGAAGAAGGAAAAATAAAACCACCTCCTAGTTTTTTTATTTGAATTAGAGACAAAATAGACATAATTTTATATACATGCCTAATACATATGTGTACACATGCATATATATAATTCTAAACATATAATGTAATTTTATAATTATATAATAAAGTACTCAAATACTGGGAATGAATTGATTGAGAAAGGATGTTAAAAAGGACTCTCATTGGCCAAATTTAGAAGATACTAAGCATCAAAAAGTAATAGAAAAATTATAGTATTGAATTAAAAACCAATCCATTAATTTATACTGATAATTATTTAAAAAATTAAATTAAAGGGGATATAGGGATAAATATCTCATTTGCAAAAATAAATAAAGCCAACTACGCTATTAAATATAGAAGAATTTATGGAGATAGCTCATTACCATTTCACAATCACCATAGCAATTAGTAGATTCAGGAAAAAGTCATCAATAGATGGTAAAAACTCTGGGGGAAGATATCTTTGAAAAACAGGATACTCATGCAGGATACTCATTCATTAGTTACAAAAGGAAAAAGTACGTTTTCAGTGGATGAATCTGGTGAAGACCGCTTTAATCAAATGACTAAACTTAATATCATTTATCATACAAATTGACATCATGTATTATGCAATATGATGAATTAATCACTCAGGTAGTACTCTCACCTAAATTTCTTAACCTGAATCTAATCATGAAAAATGAAATGAAAAAACAGTTAGAAAACCCAAATTAAGAGACATTCTGTAAAACAATCTACAATAGACTGTCTAAAAATATCAATATTCTGTGCTTTTTAAAAAAGAAAAAATCTGTAAGAAGTCTATAGTTTAAAGGAAGCTGAAGAATATATGACAACTACATAAAATGTGCAATCCATATTTGCATTCTGGATCTTAAAAAGTTTATAGAGCACATTATTGGGATAATTGATAGCAGGCAGAATTTAATATAGACTACATTAGATAATAGTATTGTATCAATGTTAAACGTCCTTTCTATGACAATTTTATTATGGTTATGTGAGAGAATGTCCCTGTTCTTAGATGATTAATGTTTCATGCTGAATTAATTAATGATGAAGTGTCACAATATTTGCAACTAATCCTAAAATGGTTTATTAAGGAATATGAGAAAAGAGAGACTGAGAGAGATTGAGAGAAAGCCAGAGGACAGGTGATAGTAAGAGAGAAAAAGGGAGAAAATAAGTAAAATACTAACAATTGACACATATAGGGTGAGGGCATATGTTCTTCAAACATCAAAAAGTTCCTGCAACTTTTTGATAAATGTAAAGTCTTTCAATATAAAATTTATAAAAGAATTAAAAAGTGCAGTGATTTTTATTCTCTGTTATATATCTCCCATAAAAGAATAAAAAAGACTTTATCAATTTTGGCATATATTACGTTATATTCTGTATTACTTAGAATAAAATGTCTAATAATTTCTTGATAAAATATAGTTATTTATGTAGACAGTTCAAATACTTATAGAAATTTAGAGTTGCAAGGGTTTTGAGAGTCAGAGAATATTATAGAATCATAAATTCTCACATATGTTAGCTTTTCGATCATCTTTTTGCTTTCCTGTGTCTTAAATCTCTCTCCATTTATTTTTCTGTTTCTGATCAGCATTTAACATGCTCTACTTAAGACAAACCCCTTTGCTCAACCCAAAGCCTGCCTCTAGATACCACTTACCTGCTCTCTTCCTTCACATCTAAACCTAGTCACTCTTTTCGTCCGCTATCTCTTCCACACACAGCACTTAACACTACGGAATGGCTTTTGTCAAGGACACCAGTGACTTGAATGTTGCTTGATCCAATGGGTACTTTGTAGCCCTTTTCTTGCTTACCCTCTAGAGATCATTTGACAAGGTTTATTTCCTCATTCAGGAGGGAAAAATCAAAGAAAAAACTTTCCTGTAGCTTCCCCGTTTCCCTCATTATTTTAGGTCTTTTATTGTCACTCTCCTTTGCTGATTCTGTAGCTGCCCTGGTTCCTTAAATGTCTGATTGACAGATGTCTGTCCTGATGGTGTTGATATTTGGATATTTCATCTTATCTTATGCTTGCAATAACCATCTGTATGCTGGTGGCTACAAAATCTAAGCAGAATAAATGTCCTAATTCAAAATCTCCTCCTCCTCCTCCTCCTCCTCCTCCTCCTCCTCCTTCTCCTCCTCCTTCTTCTGTCTTTTTTTTAAAGTAAGCTCCACATGCAGCATGGAGCCCAGCGCAGGGCTTGAACTCATGACTGTGAGATCAAGACCTGAGTTGAGATCGAGAGTCAGACATTTAAACAAATGAGTCACCCAGGTGTCCCCTAATGCAAAACTTTTATATCCAGTTTACTATGAATTATCTTCTTTTGAATACCTTGTAGGTATCTGAAATTGAACATGTCCATATTTTATAATTACATTAATCTACTCCATACTAATGGAAATTTTTTTTATTCAAATATATTTATAAAGTGCCTGCCACATACCAGGTTATTTCCCAGGAGCTTGGAATACATCAGGCAACAAAAGAAATAGATTCTTGACCTGGTAGAGCTTTGTCCAGGCCAGAAATCTGAATGGCATCTTTAATGTATTCCTGTTCTTCACTGCCCCATCAAATCAGATATGAATTGGATTCCTTTTCAGTGTGTTAATTTCTTTCTGAGAATAACATATTCCTATTCTCTTTTGTCTATAATATTACGTAATCACTAGAATCAGTTTTAAACTCATGCCAATAACTTTAAACCCATGCTAATTGATCAATTACAACTTCATATCAGTAACCATGCTTCTGAAAACCAGCCAATTAGTAGAAGCCAATTACCAAAGCCACAGTCCACACACCTACCTCCTGAAAGTCTGCCAAGTCCTGAATATTTTATTTTACTTTGCTTCTCAAAGCCTTTATAAGATCAGCAGTTTGTTTTGTTCAAAAGTACTGTGTCTTACATGCACAGCTCTCCCTTGATTACCAAGAAAAAATGCAGCTTTTTCCCCCTGATATTGAATGTACATCTTTTCTCATTCCACGGTCATTATCATTACTCTAAACCATATATTAACCATATCTGCCTGGGTTATTGAAACAGCTCTTTCGTTGGTCCACCTAGCTCTATCTTTTTCTCTTGAATCCATTCTTCAAACCTCAAATCATTCATTTTGTGAGCTCAGTATTACCTTGGTGCCAAAACCAGGAGGACACATCTCAAGAAAATAAAATTACATATTAATATCCCTTATGAACATAGATGAGGAAATCCTCAACCAAATACCAGTACACTGAATCCAACAACTGATAGAAAAATGATTATACATCATGACCAAGTGGTATACATTCCTTGGAATGATGGACTGGTTTCGCATATGAAAATCAGTGTAATCCATATTAATGGAACAAAACAACATAGTCATCTCAATTGATGCAGAAAAAACATTTGATAAAATCCAACACCCTTTCATGATAACACTTGACAAGCTAGACATAGGAGGGAACTTCCTCAATTTCATAAGTAATCTGTGGAAAACCTACAGGCAACATTATGCTTAATGTCAAAGAGCAAATACTTTTCTTCTAAGATCAGGAACAAGAAAAGGATGTCCACTTGCTACTTCTTCTATTTAGTATTGTACTGGATGTCCTAGCCAGAAGAACTAGTCAAGAAGAAACAAACAGCATCAAGATTAGAAAGGAGAAATAAAACTATCTCTATTTTTACTTCATAAATTATATGATTTATATATGTAAAATCCAAAGTAATCCTCAAAAAAAAAAACTAAACAAACTTTTAGAACTAATAAATGAATTCAGCAAAGTTCTAGGATGTAAGATCAATACAGAAGAATCAGTTGTATTTCTGTATATTACCAATGAACAATTTGGAAATGATATTAATAAAACAATTCCATTTGCAATAGCACCCAAAGAATACAAAAAAAAAAAAAAAACCTTAAGTATATATTTAACAAAAGAAATGCAAGTCTTGTACACCCAAAACTATAAAACATCATTGAAAGAAAAGAAATATGACCTAATAAATGGAAAACAATATTTCATGTCCATAGGTTGGAAGAATTAATATTGTTAAGGGAGCTAATACTCCAGATCTACAGATTTATCATAATCCTTATAAAAATCCTAGTTTCTTTTTTTTTTCTTTTTCAGAATTGACAAGTTGATCCTAATAGCCAAAACCATCTTAATAAAGACAGACAAAGTTGAAGGACTTACACTTCCTGATTTCAAAACTTATTACAAAGTTACATTAATCAAAACACATTGTGGTACTAGCGTAAGGATAGACACATAAAGCAATGGAATATAATTGAGATTCCAGAAATAAATCCATGCAATATGCCAGGTAATTTTCAACAAGTGTTCCAGAACCTTTTAATGGGCAAAAATGGTCTCTTCAATAAATGGTGCTAGAACAAATGAATGTCAGCATGCCAAAGAATGATGTTAGATCCTTACCTTACTCCATATACAAAAATAAATTCAGAATGGTTAAACAACCTACGTGTAAGAGCTAAAATTTTTAAATTCTTAGGATAAAACATATGGAAATATCTTTGTGACCTTGGATTGTGCAATAATTTGTTATATATGACAAAAGAATGAAAGACAAAAGAAAATAGAAATTGGACTTCATCAAAATTAAAAAGTTTTATTCTTCAAAGGCAACCATTAGGAAAGTAAAAACACAGAAGACTTGTATCCAGAATATATGTAGACTTTTTATCTCAACTACAAAAAGACAACCCAATTTAAAAATGGACAAAGACTTTGAATTTCTTAAAGAAAATATAGAAATGATCAACAAGCACATGAAAGATGCTCAATATCATTAGTCATCAGGGAAGTGCACAAAAACCACAGTGAGATACCACTTCATACCCTTAACGTGGTTTAAAAAAAAATGTTTAAAGGCATACAATAACAGGGGTGGCAAGGCTATAGAGAGAATTGTAACCCTCATAGATTGTTGGTGGGGATGTAAAAATGGTGCAGCCACTTTGAAACAGTTTGTTTCTCAGATTGTTAAATCTAGAGTTTCCATATAACCCAGCAAACCCACTCGTAGGTATATACCCAAGAGAAATGAAAACATCTCCATATAAAATCTTGTGCGCAAATGTTCAAAACAACATTGTTAGAATATCCATGAAGTAAAAACAACTTAAATGTTCATCAGCAGATGAACATATAAACAAATGTGGTGTATTTCCAGCCATACGAAGGACTGAAGTTCCAATGCATGCTACAGCATAGTGCTACAACAGACATGACCCTTGAAAAAATGATGCTAAGTGAAATAATCCAGTCCTAGAAAACCACGTATTTTATGATTCAGTGTATATGAAATGTCCAGTGGTTGTTTGGGCTGAATAGAAGGAGGAGCGCAGAGTGAGTGCTAATGACCATGGGGTTTCTTTTTTAGAATGATGAAAATATTCTGGAATTAGATAGTGACGATGGTTGAACAACTCTGTGAATTTCTTTAAAAATGATGAATTGTACATTTTAAAGAGTGGAATTTATGGTGTGTAATGCATTTCTCAATAACACTACCATAAAAATAAAACCAACCCAAAGCAATTTGTCTAAAATTTAAATCTAACCTTATGCAATCTGATTTTTTTTTAAATGCTTTCCAGTAGCCTCCTCTTGTCTTTAGGATAAATTTTAAAGGCCTTGATGTGAGCTTCTTAACACTCCTTAATGGTAATCTCTATGTAACTCTAGTTGCATTTCTTGGGATTTCCAACCCCAACTATAGATACACCAAACTCTATGCTTTTGTCATATTAAACCTCCTTCAAGTCTATACCTTTTGAATTTTGAGTTCCCTTCACTCAGTTCTTCTAGCAGTCTCTTCATCTTTTGCCCTACTATGAAGCCTTCCTTTTCCCACCCTCCATTACTAATAAGTATGCTTGCTCAATTATTCCACAAGATGCTAATAATTACTACACTTGAGTATAATTGCTTGTTTACTTTTTTGCCTCTCCCACTAGACTGGAAATCTACAAAGGTAGAGATTGTCTCTTCTATTCTTCTTTTCATTCCCAATGTTATAAGTAACAAAACACATATTTGTTGGATGAATGTATCAGTGAATGAATTCACTCTAGTGTTATTTTCTGAATACATTTTATATACTGGTTTTAGTAACAGTTCTAATTAATAAAGCTGGACATTTTTTCTATAACATAAAATTTTTCTTACAAAATTTTTTTTTTGCATTTGTTTACCATGTTTATGATGTTGCTAAACTGATGCCTTAATAGAATACATCATAGTAGGACCATCCCTATGGCTAGACTTCCAGCCATCCTGGTCATCATCACACCCGTGTCTTCACAGGCATCATTATCCTTCATTAAACAAAATGCTTAAGCATCTGAATAATTAGTTTCTGCTTAAAAGAATTGATAATAATAATATAAATAAATTTGCACGGCATCATATTGCTTGAAAAATGAACAAGAATTTGAACATTTCATTTATTTGTTTAATTTTTTTTTATTTTAATGTTTTTTATTATATTATGTTAGTCACCGTATAGTACATCCCTGGTTTCTGATGTAAAGTTCTATGATTCATTAGTTGCGTGTAACACCCGGTGCACCATGCAATATGTGCCCTCCTTACTACCCATCACCAGTCTATCCCATTCCCCCACCTCCCTCCCCTCTGAAGCCCTCAGTTTGTTTCTCAGAGTCCGTAGTGTCTCATGCTTCATTCCCCCCTGAATGAACATTTCTTTTAAAAATGACTATATTTTCCCCTTTGAACATCTAAAACCTATTTTGGTCAGACTAGTCAGATACCATTAGGCTGAGTCTGCTCAAAGCCAGCTATGCAGAGAACAAGATTCCATAGGCCTCTTGAAGTTTTTCCAAGTCGGCTCTGCCCAGTTTGTTATAATAAAAGCATTTGTGTTGACTTCTATTTTCAGATGGGTTATCTTATTAAAACGGACAGCCACAAAGATGGGAAGATGCTTATTTGAAAACCAAGTTTTCCATCTAAATAATGTAGTTTATTTAATAATTCTTGATTAGTAATTAGCGATTTGTTAGATGATGCTTAGTTGGTGATTAGTTAATGTAACATGATCAATTTAACAGGTGTATTAGACAAGGTTCTCTGGAGAAACAGCACCAGTAGGATATAGAACTGAAGAAAGAGGGAGTTTTGATTTATTATAAGTAATTGGCTTATGCAGTTGTGGAGAAGTGCTCAGATCTACAGTCAGTAAGTTGGAGACCCAGGAGAGCTAGTGGTGTAGTACCAGTCTAATGGCCAGGTGACTTGAGACTCAGAAGAGCTAATGCTTCAGTTTGAGTCCAAAGGCAGGAAAATAACCTATGGCCCAACTAGAAAGTTGTCAAGCAGGAAGAATTCCCCCTTATTTGGGAGAGGGCCAGCCTTTTGTTTTATTCAGGCCTTCAACTAATCAAATGAGGCACACTCACATTAGGAAAGGAGATTTGCTTTACTAGGCATTGATTTAAATGTTAAATTCATCCAGAAACACTCTCACGGACACACCTGTAGTAATGAGTGACCAAATACCTGGGCATCTATGGCCCAGTCAAGCTAACATATCAAATTAACCATTAAAACAGGCATTTACTACCTGTATCTATTAGGTATCTTACTTTTTGTCTGTTATTATTTTTTATTTCTATTTTTTGAGGAGAGCTCTTGGTAATAGGTGGAATTCCTTGTGCTCCAGTTTTTCAGATTGGTATCTGTGGTAGGCAGAATTCTAAGATGAGCCCTAAAGAGTCATGCCTTCATAAAATCACATCCCCTTGAGTGTGAATTGAACTTGTGACTTGCTTCTAGCCAATAGAATATGGCAAAGATAATTGGAAAGTCATTCCCTTGATAATGTTATATATACAATATTCTGTCTTAGCAGATGTTATATATATATATATTCTGCCAGCAGATTGGAGTAAGAGCTTCTGCTGCTGGCTTTGAGGAAGTAAGTTGCATTGTTATGATATAGCTAAGTGGCAAGGGACTGCAAGGGCCACTAGCTGCTGAGAGTGGCACCTAGCTGACAGCCAACAAGAAAGTAGCAACCTCAATTCTACAACCACAAGATAGTAAAGTCTTCCGACAGCCATGTGAGCAACCTGGCAAACAACTAGATTGCAACCTTTGAGATGCTGAGCAGAGGACCCAGTTCAATCATGCCTGAACTCCTGACCCACAAAAACCATGAGATAATTGTACATTGTTCTAAGCCTCTAAGTTTGTAATGATTTGCTAAGCAGCAGTGGATAACTAATGCTATATCCCTGCTACCAAGCTCTTCTCTAACCTCAACGTGAATTTGAAAAGTGGACAGGCAGACTGCATTTAATTGTAAATTAATGGGACAAACAGACTGTCCAGAAATTGGAATGAGAATTGAAACCTGTGCAGGAGCAGGGCTACAAGAAATTCCCAACTGATAAGCAGTAAAGATTTGACTCAGACATTTCACATGAGCAAAAGCATGTTGGCAACAAATGCCCCAATGTATTCAAGTACAGTAGAGGGGATAAGGAAGTAGGCGTATTTTGATATCTAAGCGGACTATTTATGTTGCCAGATCTGTAAACTCATAGCCGGGGTTTGGCTTCCAGGCACAACATTTAAATATCTAAGAAGTGATACCGCACAAAGTCAGGGCTCTATTCTAATGAATGACAGCAGCCTTAGCAAGCAGGGACAGGATTTAGGTCCATTGATAAGACAGTTTCTTACTTATGAGAACTGGAATAGACTATAGCGAAGCCCCAGGCTCCAGTGTTTGTGCTATAGTTCCTTTTAGCTAGGTTTGGGTCAGAGAGTTCTAGATTTCTTCCTAATCTGTGACAAATAACCGTCACTGGCATCTAAACAACTAAGCCAAAGATCTTTGCATTTAAGTGCAGGGTATATACATATATACATACATAAATAAAATGACTCTTTTGTTCCTGAGAGCAATTCCTAGGTCTTACAAAATAGGGACTTCCCTGAGAGGCTCTAGCTCCGTGATTATCATAGAGTATACCCACGCAATAGCGTGTCAGAGTGGGGAGAAGTTTGCAGTAAAAGACAGATTTGGGCCCAAGCCCATGCCTTTGATAATGTTCGGCAGACATCCATAGCAACAATCCAAACTCCTCTCACAAGATGACTTCATGGAAAGTAGCAGCAGCTGGTCACTTCTCACCCCATTCTTAAACTGAATCAGTCCACACAATGTTTGGCTCTCCATCTCTTTAACTAATTTTTTTCTCTCATTTTTTCTAACAAATCCATTTATCTCTCTTTACCTTAATTCAATGAGCAATCCTAGAGTTTGTTTTTTTTTTTTTGATACTTTTAGATGCACATTTATGTGATTCAAGGCTTTGTAAGAAATACTTATATAAGTTACTAAGTTTTTGCTGAGGAATCCTTAATATAAACTCATTTTCAAATCATCTCTTAATACCAAGAGAGTACATGTGCAATGAACAATACAAGCATGCGGATACATCTGGATGGAAAAAAACAAGACAAAACAAAAACCTAAGATTATTTTGTCACATTCAAACTCCCTATCTCAGATCAGGCTGGTCCTGGAGAAAGAACTGAACGTTTCAAATGTCCACAGCTTAGAAGAAAAGGAATACAGAGCATAGGTAATAATGAGGCACCAAACAAGATTATTAAAGCCCAACTCTCTGTAATGCCAGCATTAACTAAAATTCTTATTTAGATTCAGATCAAATGCTAAAAACTAGAGCATCGTTTTCCAAACTCTGCACGATCTCGACCAACAGTATATTTCTAATCTTGAATATAACTTTTTCATTTTACTCTAGCATACGCTATCCTTTTGGCACATTTATATGTGTTCTTTCTGTTCTTTTTGTCCACAATGCCCTTTAACTGGTGGTACTTGCTTTAATGCTTCATTTTTTTTCCATAAAGTTTTACATCTTACATTCTGCCTAAAAACGTGGTCAAAATGTTTTTGTTCTAAAATAAATGCAGCCTATATACTGTTCTTGCTTTAAACTATTTCACTATCTTTCTTTATACCAAAAATCATCTTATAGTATCATGCCAGCAAGACAGTTGACTAAATATCCTAGGAAAAAATCTCTCTCCCACTATAGACATCCTAAAAATGCTAAGTAAAACCTAGCCACAAATGTTGTGCTTTTAAGAAAGCAAGTGAAAGCTACAGGTGGTAAGAGTGATGAAGTAGAAAACACGTTTGTTATGAGGATGCTGAAGCCACAGGTGCCTTGAGGCTGTTTGCAGATTTTATTAACTTAGAATCTAGGGAAAATAACATCTTTCCTGAGATTTCACATATGCAGGTCTTTCTTCTTTGACTGGGTTTTGAAATTTGTTATTTATATTACCTATATGGTCCAAGAAATCCTAAGTTGAAACATTAATTTAAAAGTTGTTATTGCCTAGTGGTGCCTAACAGAAAAGAATATAAATATTCTCTGAAGGGATTCAGCCTCAATTCAGGACACATAGATTCCCACACGTAAAACCCTGCTAAAGCTGAGCTCACAATACAAAATTTCCAAAAGTAGAAATAAACAAGCCACCAGAATTAAGAATTAGCAGAAAAAACAAGCGGCAAAATGAAAAGCTCCACAAACTCCACATACTGAAAATTTGGAAACAGAATAGAAGCTAGGTGTGCTTCAAAGATCTAACTAAATAAAATAGTAAATTAAAAAACACACTTTGAAAATATACTTACAGTTATTCAAAAAGAAAAAAAATGTTGCATCCATATTTCTCTTACTTCCCAAGGACAGAAACTAATTTCAATTGCCTACTACTAGCTGGTCATTTTATGATGCGCTCACATATATTGTCCCCTAGTATGTACATCTACTCCATGAATAGCATAATATCAGTCATTGCAACGTCTGACACATCATGAGCCATGCAGATTTTTTTTTAAAGAGAGGAATAATAATCTCAACTAATAATGAGAAGACAAACGCAGAGAGGATCTTAGAGCTAACAACCCAGGGAAATGTGTTTAAACTCTTATCTTTCTGAAGGTACACTTTTGCTTTTGATTCTCAATCCCTGTTTATAATTTCCAGCTCTGTATTCCATTAACACTTCTAAAAACATATTTCTAAAACTGATTTCATCATTTTATCCTTATAGCTATTTTTTCCATTTTCTTTACCACCTCTCATATTTCCATTGCCATCTTCCGAGTCACTCAAGCATGAAAACTTTGTATTGCTTCTAATTCTCTTTCTTGCTGTCCACATGCGGTAAGCTACTAACATCAGCCCCTTATTTTCATTTCCATCTTCTTCTTCCTGTTGGTATTATTTCTTGTAAGGCTGTTGAAATTATATTTTAACTGGATCTTTTCTTTTCAGTCCCCCTCTTCTAGTAGCTAAATTAGCAGAGTAATCTTTGTACAGTCTTACCAAGGCCCTGATATAAAATTTCTCTTTCAGATCTAATACATTTCCAGTGCCCTGTTTAAGGCCCTACCACAGTTGTTGTTGTTGTTGTTGTTGTTGTTGTTGTTGTTGTTGTTAATTTTAATTCCAGTAGTTAACATAGAGGGTTATATTAGTTTCAGGTGTAGAATGTAGAGATTCAACAGGCGGTGTTGGGAAAACTGGACAACCTACTGCAGTTTCTTGACTCAGCAATCCATCGTGATCCTACACATTCACTTTCATGCCAGTTCCTGCTTTTTTCCCTATGACTTTTCCATTTGTGAGTGCCATGTATATTCTGGTTAAAAATGTCCTTGGTTGATGATTTATTATAAAACAGCTTAATTTCTTCAGGTCCTGTATATTAACATATTTTTGGCTTATTCCTAACCATATATGTGTAACATCTCTTTAGTCATTGAGGGCTTCTTCCAGCTTCTTTATCGACTTGACTCTTTGAGGGAGACTCAAAAAGTTGATTTTGGATTTCATTACATGTGGCTGGCAATACCAGGTAGTTTGCAAAACAGATATAATAAACTTTGAGTATTTTCTCCCACCTTTCTCTCTTATTTATATGATTTCCTAACTTTTTATCATATGGCATGTGCATATAATTGTTTGTGTTTATATGAACTAATATCATAAATGAAAGCAGATGCTACAGAGATAACAAGCCGAGGACTCCTGCTGATTCAGGCAAATTAGATGAACATTTGGGCACAGAGTAGTTCATTCAAGACATGCACATCAGTTTTATATCTCACCAATTAGGAAGATTCTCTTTATATAATATTTGATTATTGAATACTATAGATAATAATTTAAGAAAGAAGCCATAGAGTATTTCTATTTTGACATTTTAAATATTTGTGACACCTGCCAGAATTATCACTGTTCACCAACATTAGTTGTGCTCAGCTCTTGAGTACAGGAATGATGCCACTGTCTACCCGCTCAATTCATTGTCATGGGAATTGTTCCCAAATACTATTTTGCCTTCATTTTAAGATGCCAATGATTATGACACTCCATCTCTTTAATGATAGCATGTTGATGAAACATCAAGAAGCATTATATTAAGTGGATATATTGATACTTCTCAATATCAGAAATGTCTAAATGAGTATGTCTATTTTATAATCAAGGAAAGGCAGTGTTTATCCATTTATCTAAAGGAGAATGTATCATGTACTTCTTTGTTTCTTTGTTTGACTTCCTCTGGTGGGAAGAAACTTTTACTTCTCTTCTTAGATGACAAACATGAAGGGGTGATGACCATGTCTATTTAACTATCTCTGTGTATTGGGTTTCGGAGCATTTTGTGTGATGCGTTCATTCTCCTTGGAGCTATGTGAAAACTAAAGGAGGTCTCCAAGTGGCTGTTAAGAGCCATGTATGAACTACCCAAGCATTCCTTCCCAATCATACATGTGATTGTCCCTCCTTAACATTTGTGATTTCCCTTTCGAAGAATGGTAGGTGTGTGTATATGTGCGTGTGCCAGCCCTAGTGTTCTAGTTGTGAAAGAGAGGTCCATTATCTGTATCTTATCATATATAGTTTCAACATTCTCAAGACTATGAGTGGCAAAATACTGATTTTTAAGTTTCCTCCTTCCTCAAGGGCTTGCTAGGGTTGCATCACTGAGAATTCCAGACACAGAACTACTTTCTGGCTCATACATGGAAGCCCGCCAAAGAGGGAGAGGCTGTAGTTTAAATTAATCTTCAGCTGGGGGTGGGGAAGACTTCGACACTCCCCAGGAGGATTTGGAAAGCATATTTACACTTCCTGCTTTGCCAACAATGAGAGCAAAACAGATCATTGTTCTCTACAGATAGCGTGATGGAAGCATATTTAACTGAGGGGAAGTTAAAAACAACAGTTGCTCAGATTGCCTCAGAACAAGGCATTTCAACAAGGTACTCTATTTTTTTTTCTGTCCCTTAAATTTTCCAAAGATAGAGTATTCTCCACCTTATTCTTTACCTCTCCTTCATCCCAACGTAAGTGATATGCTGAGCTCAGAAAGAGGTCTTTCCTTATACCGTTTCCGTAGTCTTTCCAAATGAGTTAAAATCTAGAATCTGTAATTCCATTGCAAATATGTCATTGACATATTGTAATTGTCAAAGGGTGAACAGCTGATGCTGGCTTCAGTAATGAGTCTGGCTGTTAGCCCAAGGTTAACAAAGGCAGTACTGAGTTCATGAAGATGTTATTGAGAAGAGTCATAAGTACCCATCCCTCTTCCCTGTCCTTGTTTTGTTCATGCAGTTCCTTGGTGTCGTAGGGTAAGGAATGTGTTGAGATTTTTGGAAAATGTTTCATGCATTTTATCTGATCTTTCCCTATTTGTATCAATTTAAGTATATATTTAACTCTTATTGCAAATTTGCCAACCTGGGCTCTGAATTCCTCAGAAGGCCAATCCACATGAAAGTTTTGTGAATTCCAACAGTCCTGTAAGACATCTGTGAGATTGCTACACTTGTGAACACATTACACCCAATTATGTGGAAGTGAAAACCTATATATTCCAAATATGCAAAGTCTCCTTTTGTTTAAATTATGTCATAAAACTATGCCAATATATGTTTCTGATAGAACCATTTAGTCTTCAAAATGGAAGAGCCATTAGTGACCTCAAGATAAGGAACTTGGTTCTCTTAAATTGCCCAAGGTTAACAGCAGATCAATATGGTTCAACTTCCTGGACTTCTGTTCAAGTGCTTTGCCTGTGTTAGCTTTGATTTGGAACACATTTAATGTTTCCCAGGTGTCCCAATGATAATTTATCAGTTTTGAAAAACATTCATCCCCATGTAGTGAAAGCTTAATAAATATGCTCAAAGTACACCAGTAACCAGAATCAATTCTGGATGATAGCAAATTAACAAACAGTTCAAAATTGGACTTCGGGAAATTCTTTGGAGCAATTAGTGGTAGTCAACTCATGAAATGACAGAGAAGAGACTACCACAGGCTATTAAGAAAAAAATAATCACCATCTCATGCAAACATACATTCACACCAAACATTTAGGAATATCCATTCCCTTGTAATCGCAGACATTGTATAGCATGCCCTCCCACTCTTGTGTGCACTACAAGCCGTGTGATAACTTTTTGTAGCATATTTTCTCATTAAAGGGTATTCTGCTGTTCATTTAATCTTTAGGCTCATAAAATTGTTGTAGTCCACAAAATATAACTCAAATTAGAGGAAATGTCCAGCATTTGCTTAGATAGTCAGACATCTCCAATAGTGCTAATCATTTATCCATAAGGAAAAATATACATTAAATGTTGCAGGAAAAATATTCATTAAAAATCAGTTACCCTGAGCCTTAAATCACTCATTTTCAGCAATTATTCAAAAAGTGACATCTTTTTGGAAATATATTTATTGTTTAGAGTGTCACTAGGATTATATTTAAGGTAGAAGAGTAATCCATTTCAAATAGCCCTAAAAAGGTTAAAAATACAATTTCAAACACCTATTTCACCACCTGATACTAGGTTCATTGGAGAAAGTAAAGGATCCACTAGCCATTCAGACAACAACTGAGTGTTGAACACACTCAGGATTTCGTGTGGTACAGGGAGGTTTGATATAAATGTAAAAGAAAATGTACTTACCTCTAAGATGTAACAGTAAAGAAAGTAACCATTACATGCAGAGCCAAATAAATACTAAAATTATAGGTGAAGAAAGACACACACACACACACACACACACACACAGTGTAGGGAACGTGGAGAGAGCGATTAGGTTATAGGCATATCAAATAGAATTCAAGAAAAGGAAGTGTAATTGAATCTTTAAGGGCCAAATTCAGGAGAGTGCTGAAAAGATACCAGGAATTAGAGCTTCCAACTTCTCTTTCTCTGGAGTCTCTGGATCTCCTATGACAGCTTACCTCTTTTGGTCTTGGCACTGTTTTTCTTCTTTTTCTCTTCAACTTATGTAAGGCTCAAATATAGTTTGTAATATACATGTATTTCCATATCCAATAACAATAGCTAATTGATAGAATCTCTTTGTGTCGCAATTTCAAACTCCTAAGACAATTTAATCAACTTGGTTTGGTTCTGTTATTACCCTTGATTAGACTTGGAAACTCCTCGCCTCCTCCCTGGAAAATTTATCTATGAAACTGGTTCATGGCAGGTAAGAACTCCTTTGAGACAACGTTAGCATTTCTAACATATTCTGGTATATTCCCATTCAAGTATTATTAGAGCATTCCCATGGGGAAAACCCTATGTTAGTTTGACACATGCAGAGATTAACAATATATAGTCCTTATATCTAAGGAGCTCAAACTGGAGTGGAGGAAACAGAAGATAACAAATCACCAATTTCAAGAGCTATATGCAATACCAGTGGCTCTGATACATTAGGTATAACCACTCTGGTCTTCTCTTGTTAACTCCTCCCAACAGGGTTGAGGAGTCTACCCGGCCCAGATGTCATAGAGCTGTCTCTGGATATCCTGGCATAGAATTAACCTTCCAAACGGCAGAGGACCTGTGTGAGCTTCATCTACATGATTGTTTTCTAGAAGATTATCCTACATTGTGCATTCTTCCTCTGCCTAAAGGGTAGGTGAAAGGGTATGTGACTCAACTTTGGAAGAAACATCTGCATAAGCCCCCTGGGAGGGAAGCAGACAGGACAGTGATAGGGTAGAAAGCCAAAGAACTTGGAATTTGAGCAGGTTACCTCCCTTTGTACTCTTGTCCTAGATAACAAATGTTTGGGGCAAGTCTAAATACCCACTAAAGGACTATCATATAGATATTTTATGGGTGTTATGGGAGTACAGAAGAGAGTCACTATAGTAAAAGCTGATGTAGATATATTTGGAAAGAAAGATGATATTATATCTGAATTGTAAAAGACTATTAATAGTTACGTGAGCAAAGTGATGAAGTTCTTAGAAAGTATAGCATGTGGAAAGGCAGGCAAATCCATATTTGTGTGGTATGATATTCATAAGGACCTATAGAAGGACTTTATGCATGATGCAACATTGGTACATATTAATAGATACTAAGGATTTTCACCTTCCTTTGGTATCAGCAGTGATCTAAGATATTCCCCTTCCTTCCCATCTGTGGCCTCACAAGTTTCTAACTCCTCAGTTGATGATTTCCTGGGAGTTAAAAATACTCAGCAATTCATTGAGCCTTTCCTCTGGAGATGGGCTGGTTATATAAGAGTACCTCCAAGGAGTGAGTAGTCTGCATGTTCTCCATTCAATAAAATAGAGTTTCAATTAATGAAGATTTAAATAAATATTAGGGGTTTACAGTTGAAGGTGGCAGACTGGTCACACACATGGTTTTCCATTCCCCCTTGAAAACCAATAAACTTATAGCAAAGGAATTTATAAAAAAGACTTAAGCCAAAAATGACAAAGATGGTAGAATATAACAATGCGATATTAGGAAAACTGGGAACTGGATGTATACATGGTGTGATGATTAATTTTATGCATCAGCTTGACTGGGCCATGGACTGCCCAGATCAATCATTATTTCAGAGTGTGTCTGTGAAGGTTTGTCTGGAATAAATTAGAATTTGAATTGGTGAACTGAGTAAAGCAGACTACCCTTTCCACCTTCCTTTGTACACTTGAGTGAGAATCATCCAATAGGTTGAGGACCTGAACAAAAATGTGAAGGAAAGAAGTCCCTCTGTCTGTCCGATTGCTTGATCTGGAACACTGGTCTTCTGCTGTTGGGCTAGGACTTACACCATCGGCACTCCTAGTTCTCAGGCCTTTGAACTCAGACTAGAACTACACCACTGGCTTTCCTGGATTTCCAGCTTGCAGATGGCAGATCATGGGACTCCTTGGCCTTTGTAATTGTATGAGCCAATTCCTCATACTCGGTCAATCAATTAGTCTCTCTTTCTCTCTGGTTCTGCTTCTCAGGAGAGCGCTGACTAATGCACATGAAAAAGGCCTTTAGAAACCTAAGAAAGGTAATTTCTACCTGGCAACGAGCAAAGATGATCAAAAAAATTTGTTATACTGTGGAACACTCAGAAGGGACATCAAGTGCCTTTTGAAGTAGGGGGAAAACGTGAAATCAAATAAAAAAGATAGTTGAAAGTTTAATATTTATACCTGGACCTTCTTTATCTGTTGTGAGGCAGTACTCAGCTGTCAGTAGCATTTACATACTCATGAATTGTGTATAGGGAACACTGATGTAACCTAAATGACCATCACAATATAGGTATATTGGGAGAATGAGGGTCTAGTAAGTGTGTGTGAGTGCGGGGGAGGGGTGGTGACAGGGAGGTAGCAGTGTACAAAGGACATCTAGACCCTCATCTTCCATAGAGGGAAGTCAACAGAGAATGCTTAGAAATCAACAACTTAAAAATGGTAATAAAATAATTTATTTAGATATATAGAGATATATAACAAAAGAATAACTTGCAAGATATGAAAGCGGTTGCCTCTGGGGATTGGTAGATTGAAGTGGGGATTAAGATACTGCTAATTTTTGCCATAAATCCTATAGTATTATTTGAGCCTTTAAAAGACTACATGAAAATATTATTTAGAAATACAAGCTAAATCAAAAGAAATACCACCAAGTTCCATAAATTTGACATTCTCCCAGAAGAGTACTTGAAGTACTGATATTCTATATTGTATTTCAATTGTCTTCTATCCTTAATAATCAACTGAAGTAAAGGTACATTTTTGCCCATATTTGAATCTTCCTGGTTTCTCCACCTATAAAATAAATATAATTATATGCAGTCATATTTCCTTGCATGAATGTTCTGAGAATACTTGACATACCACACAATATAAATATAATCTATTTAGATCAACTGTAAGTAATTTAAATTTTATATATCATTTGATCAATGTTGAGAGGAGAACTAAGTGAGACCTTTAGAAGTTAATGACCTGCCTGAGGAATTTCTATTGGCAAATAATCATAACGATAGGAAAGTCTTTTAGTATTGTCATATGCTTAACAGAGGTATCCAGTTACATGTTTTTTTAATTCTTTTATTCACACCAAATAAAAATAGGGTCTTACTTAAATTTTAATTCAGATTACTTTCATGGAAAGCTGAAGCAGTATCTCTGTAGAAATATCTTGGAATATTTCATAAACATATCATACTGCGTGATAGTTCCATTAATCTAATTTGAAAGTGACAGCATGAAAAATCTTTGATTCATAGAGTATTTTAAAAATACATCTCTGATGTTTTGTTTTGTTTTGACATGTCATTTTATATTATTCTGTCAGTACTTAGTCTAGAAGACTGTAGTCAGCAGTGCCAACTAGCCAAGGATCATCCTTGATCTTCTTATATACAAGCTATGGAACATTTTCTTTATCATCAGCTCCAGAAAATGCTATTTATCAAGGCCCCTCAGGCAAAGCCTCCCTAGAGTAGAGTGAGGCCCAGAGTCAACTTTAAGAGTACAGAGGAAATGTAGTTGAAATAAATACTAAGGAGAGATTCAAGGGAATTAATAAATCACAAAATGGCTTATGTACAAAAATAGGGAACATAAGGGATCCAAGGGTTCCTTGTGTATCTTGGGTCTTTTTATTTTTTCACTCACTGCAGAGGGAAATTCTAGCATCTCTAAGCCCTTTACTCTTTGCTATATGTATTGGTTATTGGCAAGAATGGTTAACTCAACCACACAATTTCTTCTCGGCCAAGTGTTAGGTTACTCTAAATCTTCAGTGTCTTTATCAGATGATTCAATTAAGATTTTTTTTGGTCAGAAATGTTAAGTAAACAGTGCTTATTATAAGAAATAATGATTAGTTTAGAACAAGGTCTCCTCTCTGTAAAAGATCAGACAGTAAATATTTCAGCTTTGCAGACCATACGATCATTGAAAATTATTCCACTCTTTCACAAAGCATGAAAGCAGCCAGAATTGATACACAAATGAATGGGCATGGCTATGTTCTAATAAACCTTTATCTACAAAACAGGAAGCAGATAGAATTTGGCTCATGAGCCATCAAATGCCAACCCCCTGGATTAGGTGCTATTATAACAAGAAATCAAGGGTGACTAAATCTTGCCATAAATATTATATCCACTACTCAAGAAGTCCCCTAGAAGAATACACACAGTTGTAGTAGTATATGGGGAATCAAATACCCCATAGGTATTTGATTTTTAGGAGGGTAGAAGTTGTGCAACATCCAATGCAAATCTATGGATCTGATCTCTCTGGTTGAATCACATGACTAAGCCTAAGGCCCAAATGAGAGTTTCCTTTCTGTCTACACTGAAAGAGAATCTGACTCTTTGGATATTAGTGATTTCCTCTGTGCCACGTGCCACAGGAAATAAAACAGTGGCAATTATGCAGAGATAATGTTGGCGTGGCTCCTGAAGACTGGTGGGCACCCACTGAGCCACTATACTGAATGGAATAGGGATGGGTGGGATGAAGCAGCTCCAACTACAGAACTGGCCACAGTGTAGTTTACTGAGACAGCTAGATGCCCAGAGGATATATAGAAGAGATCACTCAGATTATTCATTCTCTTTCCAAGAAGTAAAATAAAGAGAACTGAAACTCCTGAGAGAGAGAGAGAGAAAGAGAGAAAGTGAATGAGGTAAAAACAAGTAATATTTCAAAGCAGTTCCTAATAATTGATAGTGATAGTGTCTCAATAAATGTTACTTCCCCCTGAGATCTAACCTTGGCCTTTATACAGATTAGTTGCATATATGGCAAACTTATAAACATTCTTAGGCACTAGTTTTATTACCAGAGAGATGGGATAATATTAAATCTACCTTACCCAAAGCCTGTTCCTGATCTCAGCCCTATCTTAAATTCTGCAGCAAAGCCTGGCATGATTTCGTCCTGACTTAGGGAAATTAGCCTACTATACATTTTCATTGCTCCATCTACTACAATATTACATACGTTTCTTTTATTATCACACAGTTATTACAGTGTTGTTTTATATTCATTTATGTAGTTACTTGATTAACTTCTATCTCCTCACTAAAGCATAGGTCTATTATTCTCTAGCACAGATTTTAGAACTCTTTTCTAGTAGCAATTCCAAGGAATATACACTCAGATTTTAAAACAAAAACAAAACAACAACAACAAAAAACTATTATCCTCTGATTCTCAAGGATCTTCATGTGTTCTTTCATTTTTATACTCCTTCATCATGAAGCCACTCCCATTTTATGACCATGCATTGTGCTAGGTCCTGATGAGACAGGCATGGATTGGCAGGAAGGGTCACCGCCTCATGGAGCATAGAGTCAAGAGCAGGAAACGGCACACATCCATACACAAACACTTATTCAAATATAGCTTTTAAAAAGGTGGTAAGGGATGCCTGGGTGGCTCAGTCAGTTAAGCGTCCAACTTTTGGTTTCAGCTCAGGTCATGATCTCACATTGTGGGGTCGAGCCCCAAGTCCGGGCTTAACACTCAGTGCAGCGTCTACTTCAGATTCTCTCTCCCTCTCCCTCTTGTTCTCTCTCTTTCTCTCTCTCAAATAAATAAATAAATAAATAAAATCTTAAAAAAAAATGCTTGTTAAAAGACAAGCATAGAGGGGCGCCTGGGTGGCTCAGTCATTAAGCGTCTGCCTTTGGCTCAGGGCATGATCCCGGCGTTCTGGGATCGAGCCCCACATTGGGCTCCTACGCTGGGAGCCTGCTTCTTCCTCTCCCACTCCCCTTGCTTGTGTTCCCTCTCTCACTGGCTGTCTCTCTCTCTGTGTCAAATAAATAAATAAAATCTTTAAAAAAAAAAAAGCATAGAGTGTTGTGAGCATATGAAATTAACATATTTGACTTTGTGAGTGATCTCAGTAGCTTTGAAGAGGAAGCGGCATTTAAGTTTATGCTTGAAGGATGAATTCATAGGTGAAAAGGTATTAGATAGATTACTCACACACACACGCACATGCATGCTGCCCACAAGGCAGTGTATGATAAATGCACATTTAATAATAACTGTAGTTAAAAAAAAAATCAGAATATCCAGAAGTGGTCTAAGCTTAGACTTGAGCCATGTTTTGTTTCAGATCAGGACAGAGCTAGGGTCTGAATATTATCCTAGTAATGAATTTAAAGGAAATCCTGGTTAAGTCTGTCTGTCTGTCTCTCTCTATACACACACACACACACACACACACACAAATGCACACATTTGCCACATTTACAACTCAGCCATGAAATCTAATGTACTATAACTAAAATATTTTTTTCAGATAATCTGGAATTTTACTGATATAATACTTTACTCATATTCAGATATAGTTTTTTTAATTCCCTATTTTACAACCTTTATTGTATGAGAACTGATCATCCACATTGTCTTCTTTCTGAATTTTAATAAGGGATAATTTAAGACACAAGTATTCTCCATTCTCCCCTTTAATTTTTTTGCAAGGATAATTAAAGTAAATGGGGCATAATAAAGAAAGAATATTAACTTCCATGCAAGAGTTTCTAAAATGAAAAAAAAAAATTCTCTGTACTTTGGACTTGTAGAAAAGAAGACAGTCTAAATTGGAAACTATTTTAAATGTATATATTTCAGTCATTTTATCTATATTCAATAACAAAAATTGGATGTCAGGACTACATGTTGGAAATTGCTTTAAGGAACAGATAAAAATGATTTATAAGTAGACATGTTGGTCTACATTTTTTTTTTACTATTGATGTTTTACATAGAGAAATTTTCCTTCATAATTAGTAAAAAGGTCAGTGTCAACTAAGACATTTATTTAATCATCTTAAGTTATAAAGTACTGAAGTTTTCCTCTTTGTATTTTTATCTTTTTTTAAAGATTTTATTTATTTATTTATTTTTTTTTGAGAGAGAGAGAGCATGTGAGTGAGAGAGCAGAAGCAGAGAGAGAAGCAGAGGGAGAGAAAAAAGCGGACTTGCAGACTCCCCGCTGAACACG
>NW_024426230.1:4847033-4861487 GCF_017311325.1 Ursus maritimus
GCAGGGCCCATCCCAGGACCCTGGGATCATGACCTAAGCCTAAGGCAGCCGCTTAACCAACTGAGCCACACAGGCGCCCCTGTATTTTTATTTTTATATTACAAATCTTTGGTATTCCTCTAGAAGTATCACCATCTCTAGTATGTTCAAAAATAAAAATGAGCAATTTTAATGCTTACGCAACGTCCACCGAATCTAATAAAAAAAACTCAACATTGTTTAACAGTTTTGTTTTGTTTAACTCCGCTCCAAAGATGGAGATTATTTAATTGCAAAAACAGTCAGATGATTTCTTTTTTCCTTTGAAACAAGTGGTGCGTCATTGAATGGGAAACGCCATTTTATACTTTAAGGGAGCCCTTTGTGAGTTTTAAAAACAAACCTTGGGGAGAGGAAGAGACTCTTGGGTGCTGAGCTGTCAGTCCAGAGATAATAATAACACATGTTTTTGGAATACTGCTAGCTCAGAGATGTGATAACGTGTCAGAAGTAAACACCCCCCACTCATTCCGGTAGTTTTATTGCTTCTGGCGTGTTATGATCAGAGATGTGTGTGGCTTTAAAACTGAAAAGATTGAATTGCTTAACACGCTATGTATTGGAAAGCCTGGGCCAAATGGAAGCTTAATCAGCATTTTTCTTCCTTCTAAATGTAAATGGTATGATGCAGTGTCCTGTAAATGATGCTGTTTATCATATACTGTCAGACGATGCTGCTGAAAGATGCATTTCCATTTGTTTCCTTACTTGAGTTTGATTTGTAAAATCAGATTTAAACAGTGGATGAAATTGAATCTAAATTTCAAGGACAGACAACCTAATAATATTTAGCATAACTGGAACGAAGTCTAGAAATAGTTATTCTAACTCCAGCCTTGAGGATTTGAAAGAACAATGTGTCTTTATTTTTACTTTTAAAATAATTAGCCCAAGTGTAATGCATTTTATGGTAATTATAGTCATTAGCAATGAAACTTAACCTCAGCCAAAATATTCATGTGCACACTATAATTCGTATACTGAGCTACAAAAGACCTCTTTTTTCTTACATGTATATAATACCACAAACAATTTTTAAAAGTGTGATAGAGATATTGCTTTGATTTATAAGTATTTTTATGATTATTATAGTTGTTTTGTGTGATTTTTCAGTGACTGGGAAAGAACATCATAATCTACATAAAAAAAGTCACTGACTCCAAGTTTTGGCATTGACTTGAGGAAACCCCTCTTTGACTCAGTTCTTTCATACATATGTGGATATACACATATAGAGAGCCTCCAAGACCTAACATACTGTGATGAGTTTTACTTTATTCTGAATGCTAACTCATGAAATACTGATAATAACATTTGCCATTTACAGAATTTTACATTGCTAAACTCTACATTGTAGACGTTTTTAGGGCTTTGGGGAACAACAGTACTTTAAGTTCAGTACTGGCTTAGAAAAAAATAGCACAATCAATCATTTATATAAATGTAATTTGCTAATAAAAACTTCAATGAAAACTTCAACATAATATGATATGTAATTAAAATATAGAAATGTAACTTTTCCCCAGTACCTCTTTCTCTCACAAAATCTATTTTTCTATATTTTTGAAAATTTTAGGAATCAAGGACTATGTTAACAGACATTTCCTTGATTTCTGTGTAGAAGCCAATATCAACATGGTTTTACATCATGCACTTTGAAATATGTTGTAGAAGCCTTGATAATGGATAAAATAGTGATGGACATATTTGAAGTACAGGTTATTCTACAATCACATATTAAGTGCCTACAATAATGCCAGACACATAAAAGGGACTAAAAAAATTGAGAAGATTTATTTTTAGGAACTAGTATTTTTGTAAGAGAGATACACATATAATTAGATAATTCTGCCACAAAATGATAAATGATACAATGAAAGGAAAAAGGCTTTGGGAATTTATAAGAAAGGAATGATGAATTCTGCTCGTAGGAATACAGAAAAAATATTCTGTTTGTTGTCAGTGGAGCTAGATGTCAGGGATGAGTAGCAGTTTGTGAGATTAGGAAAAGAGGAAGAACATTGCAGAAGTTCTATAGAAATATAGTTCCATAACTATGGCTAAAAAAGGCTTGTCAGAGAAACTGAGCAATTTTATTTGTCTGGATATTGAGCCAGGTACATGGCAAATGTGGGAGGCAGTGGTCAAACATGAAGGGGATGAAGATGGCGAGGCAGGTTGAAATCTAAAGATAAAGAGTCTCTCTGGCATGTCATGCTGTATGTTAATTTATCTCCCATGAGTCCTTAGGATTTGGGAAAACTCTTCATGTAATGGACATTGTGCATAAGTAGTAATGTATACATACTTGTGAAAAGTAATCTTGACAGAGTGCAGAGCATTGACTACAATTTGATTACTCTAACCCGCATTCATTCAAAATTATTTAGAGTGAGTCTACTATAGTAGACTACTTATTGTACTAGGCAATAAGGTCGAGTTTTGAATATAATACACAAGTTACTTATTCAGATATTATGAAGGTAGAAAGTTCAGGTCCTACTAATGGAGAGAGTATATGTGTATATGGGTATGGGGGGGTGAAAAGAAAGTAGGAAATAAATTATGAGAAAAAAATCAGAAATTTCTTTTGGAACATAGAATTTTTGACAATGAATGTATGATAGAAGAAGATGAAACAGTTGACTTAGGCATATGTTTAATGTATTTGTGTGACTCATGTAGAGATGTTCTAGAATTCAGTTTGGCCCAAGAAGATGAGAGGAGATAATTTAGATTTGAGAGTTAGTGTTATAGTGATTATGTGCTGAATTACAGGAATGGGAGGGAATCACTTTGGGAGAAAAATCATCAAAATGGTAAGAAATAGTGAAAAAAAAGTTACAACAGAAGTCTAGGAAAGAGTTTGAGGAATATAAGGTATTCACTCTCAATTTAATTTGTGGAGATGCCAATGAGCAGTTAGACAGTTGGAGGAGAAGGGACTAGAGAAACAAGATAGATTAAGGATCAAGGGTGTGTTGTGTTTTTGTTTTTACTTTTAATAGGAGAATTCAGCATGTTTTTTAGACAGAGAAGCCAGAGGAGATGGCAGCTGTTGAAAAGAGAGGGTGTAATGAACTGGGCAAGGTCTCAGAGGGAAGGCTAGAAAGAATAAAGTCCAAGGAAAAGGTTATCAGGAGTAGAAAGAAGGAAAATCACCTCTTCCTTGACAAAAGGAAGCATTTGGTATAGATTATCCTAGTGTCATTTTAATCTAAAATCATGGAACCATTACTGAGAGGAAAACAAATTACTTTCTCTTAAAATGCTCGTAGGCTGCTGGCATTCTATTTCAGCTACATGATTAAATTCCACTTATAACAATGGGCATAGGCTATGGCTGTGCTGAGACCTTATACATGTTCTCCCAAATATAGTGATAACTTTTGAATAAAATAGAAATCCATATAAGGAGAGATTTCATTAGCTGCTAATGAGACTTTATGTACACACATCCCATACAACTTCAGAGTATATGATAACATTAATACAAATGGGAGTGTGGGAAAAATTTACAGTATGTTGATGTCATTTTGTGTCATCCAATGTAGAAATATCAGAGCTAGGAATCTGAGTCTGGCACTCAGGTGTTTGTTTATTTATTTATTTATTTATTTATTTATTTATTTATTTTTAAAGATTTTATTTATTTATTTATTTGACAGAGAGAGGGACAGCCAGTGAGAGAGGGCGCACAAGCAGGGGGAGTGGGAGAGGAAGAAGCAGGCTCCCAGCAGAGCATGGAGCCCGATGTGGGGCTCGATCCCAGAACCCTAGGATCATGCCCTGAGCCTAAGGCAGACGCTTGTCGACTGAGCCACCCAGATGCCCCACTCAGGTGTTTAATGAAAGTCTTGATTTCAAGAAAATTTGGGAAAAACTCTCCCAAATATTAATTACATTTTTTCAAGTGATTGCACTGACAAATGGTTAGACATAGCTATAAGAACACAAACCTTGTAATATTATGAAAACAAAACTAAATTCACACAAATGGCAGAATTTTGATACTGATACAAGTCTGTGTGAACATAAGCCACTTTATTAATGGCTTCTATATAGATTTATTGCCCCTATTTGTCCTTATTTTGCCTTTCTTCCTTTATTATTTGTTTTATTTTATTGCATGCATTTTGTTGCCTAAGTTCATTTTTGAAACCAAATATATAAATGAATATAATAATATGTCAGTATCAGAGTTTTGCTTTCAATTTATGAATGCACAATGATTCACTTATTCATTCTAATGAAAATAAAGATTTGGGTTTTTCTAAGATTATAAATAATGCTGCTAAGAATATTTTGTCCATACATCATGTGTACATAGACGTACTTTTGGTATTCGTGATATCAACATCAGTGGAAATTTCTACACTGCTTTTAAAAGCAGATATACCACCTACAGAGTGTGAGTATCCCTAATATTCTTAGGGCAAGCATTAAGGTCAGGAAGGTCCTTTTGACATAGTAAATTGGGCATTCTCCCCACCAAGAACAAGAAGTTCATTTCTCCAACACCTGAGAACATATTGAGAAATAATGTCCAAAAAGGTCAAACTCTTCAAATCTCTATCAATGAATGCAGGTTAGAGTAATCAAACCAGCACTGAGGAGAAATGCCAGTTGGAAACCAGTAATTCTACTATCCCTGGAAGAGTGATACCTATCAAACAAAATAAATTGCCTGGGAAGCATAAGGAAATAGAAACTAAGAATTGCACTGAACGGATATTATGCATCTTGTTCATAATGCTTTTAACAGCCTGCTGTAGTCAGTAAAAAAGCCAGAGGGCCCATGGGAGATGACTGTGGGCTACTGATAACTGAACAAGGTACTGCTTCCTATTGATACGGCTATGCCCAACATTGCCACCATCTTAGATACCTTGGCCATGGTCCTAGGAGTATACCATGCCATAGTGGACTTACCAAAAAAAAAAAAAAATTTTTTTTTTTCAGTATACCTCTGGCCACCGAGTCACAGATCAGTTTGCCTGCAAGTGGGAGGGGCAACAATGGATCTTTCAAGTGTTTCCCCAAGGTTACCTACACAACCCCATGATATATCATGGGATGATAGCCCAAGATCTGTTCTCCTTCCCCACATCAATATAATGTTTACGTGTGAAAACTTGTCTCTGCTGCAGGACACTCTGTAGACTTTGCTGGAACATCTGTGACTGAGAGGATGAGTGGTGGACTCAGAAAATGCAAGGCCCAGACACCACCAAGTTTCTGGAGTTATATGGCCAAGAGAATCAGGGCAACAAGCTGCCTTTGGGAAGGCAGAAATACTAGTAAAGCAGATTAAAGCTCTGGGCATCTCCCAAGCAGGGCTGCCATTTGAGTTCTATGTATCTGTGACTCTGCAAGGTGTGGGTTGGGCACTGTGGCAGAGACAATAGAAGGAGAGAGTACCCTTAGGATTTCGGTCCCAACTCTCGAAGGGGGCAGGAACTCAATATATCCCCATAGAACAACAGCTCCTCACAGTGATACAGTGTGCTCCTCCAGGTAGAGCCTCTTACAAGGGAATAGCATGTCATGGTAAGAACTTTTCTTGCTAATCAAGGGGTGGATTGAGAATATGTTCCATTGATCTACGTCTGCCAGGGCTCAAAACTCCCACTTTGATTAAATGGCAAACCTATTTGCAGCTGAGAAGTTCTTTGTCCGCCAGCCAACTTCTCTAGAAATGTGGACATTACTAGGCCCTGTAGAGTATACAGATCCTCCAAATGCCCCCACCCCTATTCCTGTGGTGGCTTTTGTGGCTTGTAGAGAGGGAATGGGGAGAATTCCCGTTGATGCCTGGTATACAGATGGGCCTAGTCAGGGGAACAAGCCCACTTGGACTGTAGTGGCTATTCTGCCCAACACTGATAACCTTTGGATGGAGACAGGAATGAATCGTAGCAGCCAGTGGGCTGAACTCAAGAGCAGCTTGGCTGGTGATCACTCATAAGCCCTGGCTGTTAACTCTTTGCACTGACAGGCTGTTCTAAAGGGGTTGACCCCATGGCTTGGAAAATGGAAAGCTGAGGTGTGGATGATCACGAATAAGCCCTTGTCAGGATATGTGGAAAAATATCTGGGTTCGCTTACAAGAGCCTGAAGCTGTCCTCACTGTCTTCCATGTCCTGACTCATAAAGTGCAGATACTCCCTGAAAATCAGGAAGCTGATACCCTAGGTCAGGTACCAGCCCTAGCAACTGACTTTTCAGGAGATACAGCTGATTGGGTGCACAGAAAGAGTGACCACTATAGTGCCTGAGAGGGATGGCATATTGCCAAGGATGCCAGATTGCCCTTAAAATGTAGTGACTTGATTAATGTAGTAAGATCATGAACTGTGTGTTCTAAACAACACTCTAGGTAACTGCCAAAGGAGTCTGAGGCCATCCACAGGAGGAACTGGCAAATTGATCGTACTGGCCCCCGTCTTCCTAGCGAGGGTTCTAAGTATGCCTCGGTTTGTGTGGACACGTGTCTGACCTAACCCAAGCTTCTCCTATTGCCATACAAACCAGGCTGCCACCATTAGGGGATGAGAGAAGCTGAGTACCAACTACAGGTACCCCTGTTGAATAGTGATAGGGATCACGTTTCAGAGGTTATGATATGCAAGAGCAGGCAAAAGAACATGACATTGAATAGAGGTTCCATCTCCCGTATAACACACAAGCAGGAGGATTTGTAGAAAGAAAGAATGAAATATTAAAGTATCAGATTAAATTACTAACAACCACCTTGGCTTGGCCGACTATTAATTTATGATGTCCTAATGTTATATCATCTTTATTAGATCACAAGGACACAGATGCATATTCTGAATGATTCGACCCCAGCCTATGGGACTTAATAAATCAGTGGTTTGTGTCAGAGGGCTCATGGTGGGAAAAAATATTGGTACTTATTTTGGGGATCATTATCTTAATCTGTATTTTCTCTTGCATGTGCTTATATTGTTGCTGTGGGATCTGCCTATGGTGCAGCTAGATAGTTGTCAAATGAACTACCTTCATGCTTACAAACCTGCTGACTGCCCAGGGTACATTGTCAAAGGTGGGGAGACATGTCAGATTGTAAGAGCTGGTCAGGAGAGGTACAGTATTGGAGGAGGTCATCAAGAGGATGTGATTGCTGGTTGACCCCTGAACTGGACCCAGTAATCAGAGGCTCTTTATTCCTTCCCCTATTCTTGGAATGTATGTTCTGCACTTTTTTTTTTAATTAACATCTAATGTATTATTTCTTTCAGGGTTACAGGTCTGTGATTCATCAGTCTTGCACAATTCACAGCACTCACCATAGCACATACCCTCCCCAATGTCCATCACCCCTTCCCACATTAGGAAATACTTCAGGTAACATCCTTAACAGAGTAGTGTGGTATTGAGACCGTCTCAACTATATATGTGCCTGAACCCTGTTAAGGCCTCTAAGCTCTTAAGATGCTGGCAGGCAGATACAGAGAGCTACTCCTCTTGCCACCACCCAAGACAAGCCTGGATTGTAAATTTTTTGTCAACGCAAAATGATCAAATCTTTTAGTAATTTTAAAGAGAAAGGAAAAGAGTTTTGTTTAAGCCCAAGTTAGGGCAGCTGCCTGGGATATACAATCTTCACCAAGAAGAGAGTGCTCCAGAAAAGGAACATGTGATGTAGGGTTATATATGTTGTTGTTGTTGTTTTCTATAAAGAGTTACAAACCATCATGCTGGAGGACATTCCAGAAAGTTGATCTTATGTTTTTATCTTATGTTTTTAGTATATGCAAGGCTTATGACTTTAATCTTATGAGAACCAGTGAAGTTTCTCTTATCATATGTTCAGAATGCTCCTTTTTGGGGGTGTCTAGGTCGTACCGTCTGTTAACAGGCAGACTCTTGGTTTCTGCTCAGGTCATGATCTCAGGGTCCTGAGATAGAGCCCTACCTGACAGTCTGTGCTCAGTGGGGAGTCTGCTTCTCTCTCTCTCCTCTGTCCAACCCCCACCCTCTCTCCCCCGCCAAATAAATTTAAAAATCTTAAAAAAAAGAAGAGAGAGAGAGAATGCTCCTTTTTGGTTATTTATTTATTTATTTATTTATCACAAAGCGGACGTGTGCCTGGGGCAGAACTAGAGCCCGTGTTTTGAGGTTTTGCCAGTCATTCTGACCTTGATAGATATTAAAGCATAGCTTCCTTAGGAGCCCAGAAGCAGAGCCCCAAACATTAAAAGTTGAAAATTTCCTCTTGCTTATTAAAACTTCCATCTGCCCATCTGGAATGGTCTACCTCTTCAGTCTCTCCTTGCCCTGTCATATACATGGGCCAGATTTGAATTCACTCTGGGGAAACACCAGAGCTGCAAACCAACAGACTCCACTGGATCAAAGCTGTACTCCGCATGCTTTACTTCTTCACCCTGATGATGTTGTAAACACAGTATGGAAAGAAGCAGCTTGACTAGAGGATTGTAAAAGGCTTTACAGCAGTGGTTCTGCCTTAATATTGTAATACTTACACGTCTTTAGTCTTGCCTCAATAATCTTTGCCAGGGTAAGGCAGTCTCCATGAAAACTGCTGCATTCAATGACTGCTTTGTTAATTTGTAACATTTGGGGCCATCCCAGGTGTGAACGGAAAACCCTTTACTCAATCCAGTGTCAGAAGTAACGATTGAAAGATCTCCAGCAACTGCCCATTACATACGGCCGTTGAAAGTGAAGGAGGAAAAGCGTAGGCGCAAAGGGCGGCAGGACTCTGTGTCTGGCAGCGTTTCTGCCGGGAGGGGTCCAGAGCCACGCGGGACATCTCGCAGCTGCCTTCCCCCTGTCCCGCGAGAGGTCGTCCAGCAGGAAGTCAGGACACTTCCGGCTTCTCGCCGCCACAACTTTCTGTGGAGAATCTGAATAGCCTGAAGTGATGAAATTCCCCAGGTTCCCGTTTAATGGTCTCCAGTGCAAATGCCTTTTCACCGAGATTTGAAGGTAAGCCATGCGTGCCTATTCAGAGTTTCAGTTAATATTTTCATTCGCGCTTTTACTGAAGGAAAGCCTCTGCTCCTTGAGGGTTAATTCCGGCATGCCTGGAATTAGTCTGAGCTGTTTTGCTGAAGTAAGATATGTACCAAGACTGTATTGACTCCAGACAAGGCATGACTTGTACTGATTAATAGAGTTGCTTTTCAACTGCGGGGCCAAGATGAGTTTCTGCTTAATTGCACCGGCTTATGAAAATTGTTTGTTAACAGCGAGGTGATGGTTTACACCTGGTTTAGGTGACCTTCCCCCACCCTGACTCTGCCACTGGGGCTGGGTTCCTTCACAATACTGTGCTTACATTAGGTCCCCTGGTCTGAGGTACTCTGTACCTATCTTGGTGGTTCGTGATTTGAGGGGAAGTACATCCACTACAACCCTGCAGATGGAGGATAGTAAGAGCTAGCTTGTGGCTTCTGATCTGTGCTGTGAGCAGCCTTTGAAATGAAGTTCCTACTTCAATGCCGCTACCATTTTGTATTCTTTTTTTGCAATAACCTGTAGATTCTTAAGCTTTGGTAATTGCAAGTCCTATGATTGAAACTTGCCTCACTGCCACAATTAGTGAAGCCTCCACCAAGAAAAGCAGAGAAGAAAACAAATAAGCAAAGCAAAACAAAACAGAACGGAAGAAACGGGGAGTGCAAAGAGAAGAAAACAAAAAGGCAAGAAAACCGTAACCCATATCCTCAAGAAGAAAGGGAAGGTGTTTATTGCATCCAAAGCAATAGACTTGGAGGCTATTTGAAAAAACATAAAAAAAAAAAACACAACAAATTCTAGAAAGTTTAGAAGATAAAGTAGGGGAAATCTGAAAAGCAGGAAAGAAGGAAACGAGATGAAACATAGTAGAGAAAGATCCAGGTGTTTAAATATTTTCTAATAGAAGTTCTAGGATGTTGGAGAAAAATGGAAGGGGAGAAAATTAACAATTCACAAAAATCCCAAGAAAGAAAAAGGCAATCTCCACTGTACCAGCCCAATGAATTAAAAGTCTCAACTAAAGAGGAGGGGAAAGATGGCGGAGGAGTAGGGGTTCCCTTTTTCGGCTGGTCCCCTGAGTCGAGCTGGATATGTATCAGACCAGCCTGAATACCCACGGAATCAGCCTGAGACGCAGGAAGATACATCTGGATCTCTACAAACGAACATCTCCAGCGCTGAGTATTGAGGTACGAAGTGGGGAGCCGTGAAACCGCGCACAGATATCGGAAGATAAACAGAAGGGGGAGGGAGCTGCAGTGCTCGGGCGCGGGGAAGCAGTAGCCACCTGAACTGGGGAGCAGCCAGACTTGTGGACGGGCACCCTCGAGAGAGTTGACTGAGACTGTGAGTCTGGGAACGCGTATGTGACCAGACTGACAACTGGAGCTCCGGAGCACACACTTGAACTAGACTGAAACCGAGAGCTTGGGAGCGGGCGCGCGACCAGACTGAAAACCGGCGCTTGGGAGTGCGCGCGAACCGCACTGAAACAGAGAGCTTGGGAGCGCACGAGGGAACCGGGGCTGCTTCTGGTGTTAGAAACACAAAGGACAGAGACGTGCGGGCCCTGGAAGTGAGGGCTGAGACACGGGCTGTGGGGTGTGTAACCCTGGACGCTGCAGGGTTTTTAGCAGCACCAACAGAAACAGAGTTAAAGAGGCCAAGAGAGCTCAGTGGAGAGCGACTGCAATCTCTCTGTTCTGAGACAGAGGCTGGGATACCGCCACTGCTGCTCTGACTCTCAGAAGAGCCACAGAAAACTGCCAGGGAAAGCCACCAGAGAACAAAAGCCCGGAAATACCAGCTCACATTGTGCCAATGCCCATCCCCCCTTGCAGGGGATAGGGAGACTTTACCCAAACAGGGTTGCCTGAAAATCAGCGTGGAAGGCCCTTCCCCCAAAGAAGCCAACATCCCTAAGGTCCCTATAAAACAAGTGCACATTGCCTGGATCCTGGTCAATAATTTGGGCTCTGGGCAACCCCACAACCTTTCCTCATCAGAATGACGAGAAGGAGAAATCCCCCCCAGCAAAGAAAAGATAATGAGTCTGTGGCCTCTGCCACAGACCTGATGGATATGGATATAACCAAATTATCCGAAATGGAGTTGGAGTTCAGAGTAACAATGGTCAGGATGATGTGTAGACTTGAAAAAAATATTAATGAAAATATTAACGAGAATATAGAATCTCTAAGGACAGAAATGAGAGCGAATCTGGCAGACATAAAAAATGCTATGAATCAAATGCAGTTAAAACTAGATGCTCTGATGGCCAGGGTAAATGAGGCAGAAGATGAATTAGTGAATTGGACGATGTGATGGTAGAAGAGGAAGTTAAAACAGAAACTTGACTCAAAAAAATCCAATCTCAAGAATGTAGATTATGGGAGATTACTGACTCAATGAAATGTTCCAATGTCAGAATCATTGGCATCCCTGAGGGGGTGGAGAAAAACAGAGGTCTAGAAGAGATATTCCAACAAGTTGTAGCTGAAAACTTCCCTAATTTAGCAAAGGAAATAAGCATTCGTGTCCAAGAGGCAGAGAGGACCCCTCCCAAGGTCAACCACAACAAACCTATGCCACGTCATGTCATAGGGCAATTTGCAAATATTAGATCCAAGGATACAGTATTGAAAGCGGCCAGCGCAAAGAAATTCCTCACGTACAGAGGCAAAAATATCAGAATAACGTCAGACCTGTCTACAAAGACCTGGAATGAGAGGAAGGGTTGGCAGGACATTTTTAAAGCTCTATCTGAGAAAAACATGCAGCCAAGGATCCTTTATCCAGCAAGGATGTCATTCAGAATTGATGGAGAGATAAGGACCTTCCAGGATCGCCAGACAGTGACCAAATTCGTAACCATGAAACCACCCCTACAGGAGATATTAAGGGGGGTTCTATAAAAGTAAAAAAGGCCCCAAGAGTGATACAGAACAGAAATTTACAATCTGTAGAAACAAAGACTTTACTGGCAACATGACATCATTAAAATCATATCTCTCAATAATCACTCTTAATGTGAATGGCCTAAACGCTCCCATAAATGCCACAGGGTTGCAGATTGGATAAAAAGAGATGACCCATCCATTTGCTGTCTACAAGAGACTCATCTTGAACCTAAAGATAGATCCAGACTGAAAGTGAAGGGATGGAAAACCATTTTTCATGCCAATGGAACTCAAAAGAAAGCTGGGGTAGCAATTCTCATATCAGACAGATTAGATTTTAAACTAAAGATGGTTAGAGATACAGAAGGACACTATATTATTCTTAAAGGATATATCCAACAAGTGGATATGACAATTAAAAATACCTATGCCCCCAACAGGGGAGCAGCAAGATACATAAGCCAACTCTTAACCAGAATAAAGAGACATAAAGATAAAAATACATTAATAGTAGGGGACCTCAACACTCCACTCTCAGCAGTAGACAGATCACCTAAGCAGAAAATCAACAAAGAAACAAGAGCTTTGAATGACGTACTAGACCAGATGGACCTCATAGATATATATATATAGAACACTACACCCCAGAACAACAGAATACTCATTCTTTTTGAATGCACATGGAACTTTCTCCAGAATAGGTCATATACTGGGTCAAAAAACAGGTCTCAACTGATACCAAAAGACTGAAATTATTCCCTGCATATTCTCAGACCACAATGCTTTGAAATTGGAACTCAATCACAAGGAAAAATTTGGAAGAAACTCAAACACTTGGAAACTAAGAACCATCCTGCTCAATAATGATTGGATAAACCAGGAAATCAAAAATCAATTTAAACAATTTATGGAGACCAATGAGAATGAAAACACAATGGTCCAAAACCTATGGGACACTGCAAAGGCAGTCCTAAAGGGAAAACACATAGCCATCCAAGCCTCACTCAAAAGAATAGAAAAATCTAAAATGCAGTTTTTATATTCTCACCTCAAGAAGCTGGAGCTGGAACAGAAGAACAGGCCTAACCCAAGCACGAGAAAGCAGTTGATCAAGATTACAGCAGAGATCAATGAATTAGAAATCAGGAGCACAGTGGAGCAGATCAACAGAACTAGAACCTGGTTCTTTGAAAGAAGAAAAAAGATTGATAATCCACTGGCAAGACTTATTCAAAAGAATAGAGAAAGGACCCAAATTAATAAAATTATGAAGGAAAAGGGAGAGTTCACAACCAACACCAATGAAATAGAAAGGATTATTAGAAACTTTTATCAACAGCTTTATGCCAATAAATTAAACAACCTGGAAGAAATGGATGCCTTCCTGGAAACCTATAAACTACCAAGACTGAAAGAGGAAGAAATCGATTTTTTAAACAGACCGATTAATTATGAAGAGACTGAAGCAGTGATCAAAAACCTCCCAAAAAACAAGAGTCCAGGGACTGACGGATTCCCCGGGGAATTCTCCCAAACATTCAAAAAAGAAATAATACCTATTCTCCTGAAGCTGTTTCAAAAAATAGAAACAGAAGGAAAACTACCAAACTCATTCTATGAGGCCAGTATTACCTTGATCCCCAAACCAGGCAAAGACCTCATCAAAAAGGAGAATTACAGACCAATATCCCTGATGAATATGGACACCAAAATCCTCAACAAGATCCTGGCTAATAGAATCCAACAGTACATTAAAAGGATTATCCATCATGACCAAGTAGGATTCATCCCTGGGATGCAAGGGTGGTCCAACATTCACAAGTTGATCAGTATGATAGATCATATCAACAAGAAAAGAGTCCAGAACAATATGACCCTCTCAATTGATGCAGAAAAAGCATTTGACAAAATACAGCATCCTTTCCTGATTAAAACACTTCAGAGTGTAGGGATAGAGGGTACATTCCTCAATTTCATAAAAACCATCTATGAAAAGCCTACAGCAAATATCATTCTCAATGGGGGAAAAGCTGGAAGCCTTTCCCTTAAGATCAGGAACACGACAAGGATGCCCACTCTTGCCATTATTTTTCAACATAGTACTAGAAGTCCTTGCAACAGCAATCAGACAACAAAAAGGGATAAAATGTATCCAAATCGGCAAAGAAGAAGTCAACTGTCTCTCTTCGCAGATGACATGATACTCTATATGGAAAACCCAAAAGACTCCACCCCCAAACTACTAGAAGTTATAGAGCAATTCAGTAATGTGGCGGGATACAAAATCAATGCTCAGAAATCAGTTGCAATTCTATACATGAACAGTGACTGAAGAAAGAGAAATTAGGGAATCCATTCCATTTACAATAGCACCAAAAATCATACGTTACCTTGGAATTAACTTAACCAGAGACATAAAGGATCTATATTCTAGAAACTACAAATCACTCTTGAAAGACATTGAAGAAGATACAAAAAGGTGGAAAGATATTCCATGCTCATG
>NW_024426230.1:4861928-4863830 GCF_017311325.1 Ursus maritimus
GGCCACAGCAACTTTTTTCATGACACATCCCCAAATGCAAGAGAAACAAAAGATAAAATGAACTTGTGGGACTTCATCAAGATCAAAAGCTTCTGCACAGCCAAGGAAACAGTCAAAAAAACTAAGAGGCAGCCCAGGGAATGGGAGAAGATATTTGCAAATGACACTACAAATAAAAGACTGGTATCCAAGATCTACAAAGAACTTCTCAAACTCAATACACAAGAAACAATCAAAAAATGGGCAAAAGATATGAATACTTTTCCAATGAAGACATACAAATGGCTAACAGACACATGAAAAAAGTGTTCAAAATCATTAGCCATCAGGGAAATTCAGATCAAAACCACCTTGAGATACCACCTTACAACAATTAGAATGGAAAAAAGTGGACAAGGCAGGAAACAACAAATGTTGGAGAGGATGTGGAGAAAGGGAATCCCTCCTTCATTGTTGGTGGGAATGCAAGTTGGTACAGCCACTCTGGAAGACAGTGTGGAGCTCCCTTAAAAAGTTAAAAATTGAGCTACCTTATGATCCAGCAATTGCACTACTGGGTATTTACCCCAAAGATACAGACGTAGTGAAGAGAAGGGCCATATGCACCCCAGTGTTCACAGCAGCATTGTCCACAATCGCTAAATCGTGGAAGGAGCTGAGATGCCCTTCAACAGATGACTGGATTAAGAAGATGTGGTCCATATATACAATGGAATATTACTCAGCCATCCAAAAGAATGATTTCTCAACATTTGCTGCAACATGGACAGGACTGGAGGAGATAATGCTAAGTGAAATAAGTCAAGCAGAGAAAGACAATTATCATATGGTTTCACTCGTTTATGGAACAAAAGAAGTAGGAAGATCGGTAGGAGAAGAAAGGGAAGAAGAAAGGGTGGGGGTAAACAGAAGTGGGAATAAACCATGAGAGACTATGGACTCTGGGAAACAAACTGAGGCCTTCAGAGGGAAGAGGGGTGGGGGAATGGGATACGCTGGTGATGGGTATTAAGGAGGGCATGTATTGCATGGTGCACTGAGTGTTATACGCAAGTAATGAATCATGGAACTTTACATCAAAAACTAGGGATGTACTGTAAGGTGACTAACATAATATAATAAAAAATATTATTAAATTAAAAAAAGTCTCAACTAAGTTATACTTTATCATGCCATTTTGTAACACCAGAAATAGAAATAAAAAGAAGAGATTTCAGAGAAAAAAGAAAACATGCTAAAAAACAGGATTGTGTGATATAGAATTCCACCAATGCAGAGAAAAATCAAGTATCTCTGGAGAAATTAAAAAAAAAAAATTTACAAAGAACGATTTAAAACTTAGAAAATTACAAAATTACAACAATTTCAAAATATATCTATATTTGTAAGTCATGGTCATAAACATATGACTTCAAAAATGTATCAAGATTTTTTTTTCATTATACGGAACCAAGGGATTATATAATGTGTGTGTGTGTGTGTGTGTGTGTGTGTGTGTGCGCGCGCGCACGTGCATATGCACATGGATTTGTGGAATACTTCAGAAATTTGCACGTTGTCCTAGTGCAGGAGACATGCTAAACCTCTCTGTATCATTCTAATTTTAGTATGTGTGCTACTGAAATGAGTATAACTATAGGATTGTGGTTAATATGAATACTAATAATTAAAAAATGGTCATATATTTTTTTTAAGTGTTACAAATAGTGGTCACATATTCTTCACTTTACTTCAATAGTAGAGACAACAAAGTTTCTAAATCACTATCCTCTGGTGGACCTGAGGACACTAGAAAATAAAATGTTGGTGTATTGACAATTATTTAAGTGTTAGATGTTTTAAAAAAATATTAGACTTTTTCATTTTTAAAAAGGTCAATAGTGGAAACGTATCAATTTGAAA